>NW_024716208.1:0-8860 GCF_018991925.1 Homarus americanus | reverse complement strand
AGTTACATATACCCTGTAGTTTAGCGTTGTAGCAAAACCACTAAAATCATATTGTTTAGTCCATTTTTTTTTGGTTTATATCACAGTGAGGACAAGTTGATCCGCTTGGGCTGTGAACACTAGTGGCTGCCGCTGTTCCTGCTGGCTCGCGGGGAAATGTTGCCAGTATTGATCTTCCTGTAACCCACTTCTGGCGTTGTGGTGTGGCGTATCGTTGTGATCTACCGTGATGACTCCCTCACCTATACTACCCGTCTCCACACACACACACACACACACACACAAACATACACCCACACACACATATGATATAAATGGACACGTACTCGTATACTGTACATTAGGGGGGCAGGGAAAAAACACTTTTATTTGAGTTGCAGGCTGCACTTTTTAGGCATCGTTTGTATGGCTGTAACAAACACCTGTGCAAAATTTCATGCCATTTCATGCATACTTACCCTGCCGCATCGCGAACGACTTTTTGTCAACTTTTAGTGTATACCAAAAATTAGGTGTCATTTAATGTTTTCCAGGATAATGATAAATTTTACATGGGTGACATCGATTTAATTCACATGTTATTTTACAGGTACACCGTATAGAAAATCATTACAAATTCATATTGAAATTCTTTTTTGTGTGGAACCTTGGCATCGTTTTCCTAGACAATAATCTTTGCCTAATATATCCATCTCTCGATTCGTATCCCGTCACTTCAGTGCAAGCTTCAGTCATCACTTTTATGCCTCTCTCGACCGCCTGAGTGCTGTTTGGCCACTTGGGCACCACTAATGGTGTCTCAAGAATGTCATTAACCTGTAGATTTGACAGAGAAGCAATGTAAGGAGGCTCAGTCTTGAGTTCATTCCTCCAGTTAATCAATGAATGATAGTTTTTTGCTTGCCACTTTAGTTTCGGAGTCACCACCTTTCTCATGTTGACTACAGGAGGCACATCCTCATTCCCATCTCCATCTTTACCCTCCTCATCAGTATAGTTTAACAAATTCTCGTCAACAGCAGCATCAGAATCTTCCTCTTCCTCTTCAGATCTGCCAGTGCATTCTTCCTTTTGCTGATTCTCCTCTCTAATTTTTCTTATCATTGAGACAGCTTTTTCTCTAACAGTCATGTCCTCATCTGCACACATACCAAGAAGAAGTTGATCTGTGTGGGCGAAGTATGCATTTCTCTGGACAGCCTTCTTCACTATCGTCTCCTCACTATTCAGGTGTTTCATATATAGCAGGGACTGGAATACGTTCCTTGAGCCGTGTGTTACGTATGGGTGTATCTTGATGTAAAACCACATTGGAGCACTGAACTTTATTATTGTAATGACAATTCTTTTCAACTCATGGCTGGGTCTTGATGTTGCTACATACAGCCTGAGGATTCTACTCCATAAGGTGTTCCACCTTGACACACAGGGAGGACCTGGCTCAATAGCAGCCAAGTCATCTTCAACAACACCTTTACAAATCCTATACAGGTATTTCTGATCCCAGGACAGATCTTTCTCCACTTCATCATTAAACACAGGGAAATTAGAGAAACTGACTGGCTGGAAGGCGACAACTGGAAGCTCAGACAAAGACTCCTTGATCTGCTTTCCAATGGGACCACGCCAATGCTCAGGACCACTTGGTTTACCATCATAGTGATAAAAAACTGCGCGGAAAGGCAGCTCATTTCCGTGAAGCTGACATATGAAATAATGGAGCGGGTGACCAAGTAACATTTCAAGATGATGAATGACTCCATTTTCTGATCCTACATTTACATTGGTTCCATCACAACCAACACACACAATGGGCTGCTGGGTTAGATTTTTCTCCACCAGAAACTTGTGAATAGTTTTGGCAATCTGCTTTCCGTGTCCAGTCTTGGGAGTCACATGTGTGAGATATTCATTGCCAGGCTCAACCATGATGACATAATGATCTTTCTCCATCATCCTCGAACTCCATTTCTCGGTCTTCTCATTCTTTATCATCACACGAGTGGCGGTCTTCTTACCATCAAAATAGAGTGACGTCAAATTATCTAAACTAGCCATCTCAATTTCTTGCCTCTTAAATCGGTATTTTTGTCTCGCATCCCGCAGCTTATGTGGTCCAATAACCTGACTCTTGTCATCCTTTGTGATAATGCCATAGTCAGTTAAGGTGGCAGTAGCAATGGCAGCTCCAGCATAATCACTAATTAAGTATCGGTCACAAGCGGCAGCCAGTGTAGGGAGTCTTGTCCGGTTCTGTGAACTGGTGTCTGTCAGAGCCCTTGGATCAGGGACAAAATCAGCATCAGTATTGACGAGAGGAATATCTCTGAACAGCACATTGCACCGCCACAGCGGCTGTTTGGCTAGTACTGTAGGTAAATTTAAAAATTTCAGTAGAAAATGCGGCAGACTAAACCTCGACATATCAGCTTCAAATTTGGCATGGAGTCTTAGATATGTATAAGGAACAATGCCTGAAGAGTGCAGCTTTGAGCAAAATTTCACTGCCCCCTACTGTACATCCACGAATAACCATGCATACATACAGAGACAAAATTGTACATTGTACCTAAATATAGACAAAAGGAGATTAAAACACACACACACACACACATTATAGTGGTAGGAGGCAGAAAGAGGATGTAGTCCTTTCTGACGCAGCAGGAGCAGGAGGAGGTAGAGGTGTAGGAGTCGGCCCAGGTCGCTCTCCCCTCCCCACGTAGAGCAGCAAACCTCCCAAATTATTAAAATAGCTCTGAGAATTTCGAATGAGGAGGAGTGTGTACTTATACCTGGGGCAGGGCTCTGAGGTTTCCTCCAGCCACACCTCACCTAGTTTCAGTTCAGTCCTTGTTTTAGTGTCATGTCTCGCAAGCGTTGCCTACTCACCTACCTACCTACCTACTTTACATGCCTACCTACCTATCTAATTACCTACCTACCTACTACCTACTACCTACCTACCCATAAACCTATCTACCCACTCCACCTATTACCTACCTATCCGATCTACCTACCTGCTTACCTACTTACCTAACTATCTATCTGCCTATCTTCCCACCCACATACCTACCTACTTATACACCATCCCTCCTTGCCCATCTACCGACGTACCTATCTACGTAAGTACAGTACCTACCGACATACCTACCTACTGTACTTCAAAGGTTGCCGGGACAACCACGCTCATGGGACAAAATCCCCAGTGATCAAGTCTCACCTAACTCCGGAATTCTGACTTAAAGAAAGTTGAGCCAACGGCGAGCCGGTCCATTTTATTACTGTCATGATGGGATTTTGTCCAGTAGAAAATTGGGAGGTGGGATTATGATCACTGGGGACTTTGACTGTTGTTTTCTCCAGTGGGATGTTCTTTGAGGGATTTTCTCGAGCGGATTTTTGTCATTGAACTTTTCACCAGTTGGATATTTTTGCTAGTGACATTTAATAGGTAGATTTCTGAATATATAAGAACACACCTCACTAGATATGTTCAATTAACATCAACTTAAACATAGAATTAATAAACAGAGTGTCTTACTAAATGGTCTTTACAATAATTGATGTTAATACTTTAGCTTAAATAACCCAGGTAGGCTGGGGTGTATAACAGGTAGGCTGGGGTGTATAACAGGGAGGCTGGGGTTTATAACAGGTAGGCTGGGGTGTATAACAGGGAGGCTGGGGTGTATAACAGGGAGGCTGGGGTGTATAACAGGTAGGCTAGGGTGTATAACAGGGATGCTGGGGTGTATAACAGTTTATTGTGTATCTCCTCCCCCAGAACCCCAATAACTACCAGACCTCCCCCCCAACTCCCCAATACACCCCAGAGACCTTCCAAGTTATCCTCAAATTCCCCAACACACCCCAGGGCCCCCCAGGACTCCTCTCCACACCCCAGGGCCCCCAGGACTCCTCTTCACTCCCCAACATACCCCAGGGCCCCCCAGGACCCCTCTCCACACCCCAGGGCCCCCAGGACCCAAGCCATCTCAACACATCTCTTGTGGGCCCTAGGACACCTTTCCACTCCCCCAACACACCCCAGGGCCCCCAGACCTCTTTTCCACTCCCCAACACGCCCTAGGGCCCCTAGGACCTCTCCACTCCCCAATGAGCCCTCCTAGGGGCCTGAGGACCCCTTCGGCTTCCCAACACACCCCAGGGGCCCCCCAGGACTCCTCTCCACTCCCCAACACACCCCAGGGCCCCCAGGACTCCTCTTCACTCCCCAACACACCCCAGGGCCCCCCAGGACTCCTCTCCACTCCCCAACACACCCCAGGGATCCATGGCGCCTAGCCACGAATTCTGACTCAGAGCAGTTATATATATATATATATATATATATATATAATTTTTTATGGGCATTAGCCCATTTTGTTCTTAAGGGGGGGTACCTCCTTAAATAGGGCTCTTTTTTTTTCAAAATGACCGCCACACTATAAAGGTGTGTACAGGTGACGCATGAGTAAACTACGAGTATGAGCAACCTTAGACACTTCTGGTTAATGGTGTAGTCAGGTGGGGCAATACATTCCAAGTCTCCTCCTGTACTGTAGAGCATCATGAAGATAACGAGCAGTATGCCCTCAGGTCTAGTCGCAGCTATTGGCGGCAGGCTAGTTTTATTTTACATTTATATTTAGTGATTGTAATTCATTTTGTATCTATATGTTACCTGGAATAGTTTCTAGGATTAGTGGTATTTTATTTATTTTTATTGTTTTGTTATCTGTATAAGAACTAATGGGATCCAAGGAAGATTCGTGTTATCCATGAGAGATGACACTGGGATGAAGGATTATCTTAGGATCAGGATTTTATAACATATGTTAGATGTTTGTGAATTATAAAAGGTACTAAAACATTTACATTAATCTGAAGTAAATTCACTAGTTTTAAGGCTTCATCAGTCTTATATATTATTAATCATCAATAAAGATAAGTTGTGATTACATTAAGAAGTAAATAGAGGAAAAGTGAGTAGTTCTTACTTCATAATTTAAGGTATACCGGTATTTGGGATGATGGTACATGTTTGATATATACATTTAATAATTATTGTGCATTTATAAGAAAGAAGTATTAATACCCATCTTTTATTAAGGTGAATTCTTAATTGGCTAATCTTTCTTTGTAATTTAGGTGAGGTAGTAGAAGAACTTAGTGATCTTGTTGTCAATCGCTGGTGCCACCACATTAAGCCAACCACTCAAAATGTCAATTAAACCTTTTCTATGACAAAGACTGAGATGGCCTAAGACTGAGATGGCCTAAGACTGAGATGGCCTAAGACTGAGATGGCCTAAGACTGAGATGGCCTAAGACTGAGATGACCTAAGACTGAGATGGCCTAAGACTGAGATGGCCTAAGACTGAGATGGCCTAAGACTGAGATGGCCTAAGACTGAGATGGCCTAAGACTGAGATGGCCTAAGACTGAGATGGCCTAAGACTGAGATAATAAGACCGAGATGGTTAAGACTGATGTTAAGACTGAGATATTTGAAGATCGACGGCCTAAGACTGAGATGGCCTAAGACTGAGATGGCCTAAGACTGAGATGGCCTAAGGTCTGAGATGGCCTAAGACTGAGATGGCCTAAGACTGAGATGGCCTAAGTTTGGAGTTATTCGCTAGAGTTGAAATAAAGATTGACCTCGTGGTTTGTGTTTCCGAGAGAACACCGGTCGTTCAGGTATTTTTTTATACTGTTCCTGCAATAGATCCGACCATTATGAGTACTAGAACTTGGTATCCGACAGCCTAGAAACCTCACTGCTAACCAACCCAAGGATATTTTAATACTCAAACTTTCCTACTACACTTTGAAATTACATTTATAGTTTAAGATATGAGGGTCCTTTGTTAATCTCAATTGGAACAACTAACACGTAGAATTTGTTGCATAATGTTAATGTTGACGCAACAAACAGTGACTCACGGATCTTTAAATCCAGGCTGGTTAAGAATATCGTATTATCGTACAGTGTGTTACAGTACTGTTATTACATAGTAGTTTCATTACTATATAACTCAGCTTTGCCACTGAACCTAAATACTGGTGTCAAGGGAGTGTGGGCTCATCATTTCATCATTGTCACGCTGCATAACTGGATGACTGTACTAAGGAGAGTTAAGGTTGCCCCATGTTTTTAAATCTAAAACTTGAATCAAAAGGTGTAGCTGCCTTTCATTTATAACGAATTCAAAAAGTTTAAGTCAAGATTTTCTACAGAATGGCACAGGTAAGTTAGATTTCAAGAGGGATCATGGAGGAAGAGGTTGAGGTGAGGACGGTATGAGTGGAAGTGTCACGACTGAAACTGCTTATAAGTGTTATATATTAAAGTCACTGCTCTAGAAAGAACAACGTGCCGTATATATCCAAATAATCAGTCAAAAACAGCAATATTTACGTTCATCTTTTTTTTAAGCCGAATCTTGGATCAATATATGGAATTTCAGGTATGCATTTGATATTACCTAATAGAAGACTTATCAAACGGGGAGAAGAGTTAACGTGTCGGAGCTGTTCACAGACTCTCCATGATATATCATCTCGCCCAGATGCTGACGTAACCGGATTAATTATTCAAAGGGATCAAAATGACTAGTATTTAATTTCCAAAATTTAACTTATATAACAAATATTGCTATTTCTGTAGTCTTTGTAAATCGAGCTTGATCAAGAACCACAGGAATTTTGTAAGATTTAGCGAAAACTAAATAGCAAGAGCTTGGCCTAATATTTCATGGACAGTTGACATTTCTGTTGCGGAAGCATTACGTAGCCACTTAATTCTTCAATGTGGTCTCTTGTCAGAATGTTAAAGCTTGTCCAGGAGCTGATTTTCTTGGGATAGATGTGATGATAAATACTGATTTATAGTTACCATAATGAGTTTGAGATACCTACCATAGTTTGTATTAGTGTAATATATATTACAATGTGTACATATTTTATTGAAGACAGTTAAATATTACATCAATGTATGCATAATGTCATGCTAAACAACTTCTAACACTCACGGATGCTGAGTTATAGCCAACTATCCAACATGTATACAGTTGGGTTGAATTTGGCTCCCATGTAAATGTAGCGCCAAAATGACACATAATATAATCATTTTAGAACTTGTTATAAGTGTTCATATATCAGGCTATGTGTTAGGATCTGAATTTTGGTTACTTCTTTCAAATATTCAAAATTATTATCAATTAAATTATATAAATGTTAACAAATGTAGAATTTAGTTTTTCCTATATTATTTCCAATATTTAAATATCTGCATTTCCACTAACTGATTATAAATACTGTTCCGTGTGTAAATTATCATTTTAAACAACTTTCAATTTGTGATAAATTTCTATAGGATCAACCAGTAATGGGTTAAAGCCCAATAACATACATGGTTAAAATCTGCCCGAAATCGACGATCGTTTTCAAAGATTGTGACCAAAATGGTATTTATCTGGGAATCTGAGATGTCCATCACATGATTCCATACAGTTTGAAGATCGAACAAACTAAAACTCATAGTTAGATTAATTCCATCCATTTGGTAGTCAACTCCAAAGTTCCAAGGACTTGCTCACGGACTACAAAGTTATTCATTCAGTCCTGTCAAACGCTCTACATCCCTTAATCCATTATAACTATGTAGTAGTGAGGAGCATAAAATACAACAAAATCCTCGCCTTAGGCCAAAGATTTCTTTCACCTCCTCACTCCCCAAAACACACGGGGCGACTCACAACTCGACCTTAGCTCCTCAGTCTCTAGCATTATCTCGCCCCAACACCCTCAATTTCTTTTATATTTCACTCACGTTCTGGTGGGCCGAGTCTTTAAGATTACGCACGTTTTGACGAAAATACAAAGTTGGTATGCAAATGTAATCATGGGGGGGATTTTTAAGGCAGCGCCTTATTTACTCTGGCATAACTTGATGTTAAGACAAAATATTGATGAGCCTAAATGGAACCGTGAATCAAATTTTACCCCCATTGTGTCTATGTAGTATTCTAGCTGATGGTCGCCCTCCAGAATTTTACTATTTTATTGAGTTTATGAACACTTTAACTCGCTTACTGTAAAGTTCGCACGAGTAGCATTCTGAAAATGCAATATTTTTCATTTGAGATTTTTCTTGGTGTTCTGAAGATCAACAGCAAAAGAGTAAGTGGAGCGAGAACTCAGAAACTCCCGAGGTAAGCTGAGCGACCTGCCTAAATCACACCGTTTGTCCTTAAGACTTTAATGCAGGCACCAGAGAGGACAGCTGTTATGTTGTGGTGCTAATCACTGGTCGATAATTTGAGGTTGTAGGTCCATGATAACTGTAAATAATGGGCCACAACCTTCGATAATTAAGTTTGGTGAGCCATAACAATGATTAATTATGGTGAGGCAACAATTACTGATGTTAAGTGTAATGAGTCTATGAGGATAAAGGGTGATGGGACAGAGTCTATAATAATTGTTATGGACCATAATCTATAATGATTAAGTGATATGTAGCACAACCTATAATAATTAAGTGTAATGAGCCACAATTACTGATAGTCATGTGTGATTGGTCACAGCTACTGATAGTTATATCTGATGGGCCACAGTGACTGATAATTATGTCTGATGGGACACAGTTACTGATGGTTAAGTCTGATGGGTCACAGTTACTGACATATAGAGTAAGTCTAGCTATAGTCTTCGTCAATGTAATCTGATGTGCCAGAGGTATTGAACATTCATTGTTGTAGCCTTAGTCTTCGATAACTCAATTAGTGAACATGATTCATTAATACATAAGGCTGGTGAAACTAGTTGAAGTGTGGTGGTCGAGTCGTTGAT
>NW_024716207.1:0-16366 GCF_018991925.1 Homarus americanus | reverse complement strand
ACCATACAGTACTAGTTTTGTAGTGACCATGTATTACTAGTGTTGTAGTAATCATGTAATTCTAGAGTTGTAGTGAATAAGCAAATAAACAAACTAAAGCCTAAAAAGTCATCTGGTCCCGATGAGATATTTGCCAGAGTATTAAAGGAATGTGGAAGAGCTTAGTATGCCCTTAGCAAAGTTGTTTAACATGTCCTTAAAACAGGTGTAGTACCAGAATCCTGGAGGATAGCGAATGTAATACCGATTTTCAAGAAGGGGATAGATCACTATCCTCTAACTACCGCCCAATCAGTCTAACATCAATAGTAGGCAAATTACTGGAAGCAATCACTTCAAATTCTATTCGAAATCACCTGGAGAAGCACCGATTGATCAATGATTCCCAGCATGGCTTCACAAGCGGACGTTCATGTCTTAATCTATTAACATTCTTTTCATCAGTTTCGAATCGGTGGACGAGGGCACAATTATGATGTGGTATATCTCGACTTTAGCAAAGCCTTCGACAGAGTCCCCACGAAAGACTAATTAGAAAGGTAGAAGCACATGGCACAAAGGTAATATCCTTAAATGGATAGGGCGTGGTTACAGGACAGAAACAGCGAGTGAGCATTAATGGCACTAAGTCCCATTGAGCAATGTCACAAGTGGAGTCCCAAGGCTCAGTACTTGGACCATTATTATTTATTATATACATAAACGACATAGATATCGGCATAGACAGCAACGTAAGCAAATTTGCTGATGACACTAAAATAGGACGTGTTATTAAATCTGACGAGGACTCCACAAAACTACAGGAAGATCTAAACAAATTTTCGAATGGTCTGAAAAATGGCAGATGAAATTCAACGGAACAAATGTAAAGTACTCAGTATAGAGATGTAAACAGGGAAACCAGATACCAGATGAACAACGATGCCATAGAGAAATCCGACTGAGAGAGATTTAGAGTATTGATAAGTAGGAACCTTAAGCCAAGTAAACAATTTGTTTTACTCATAACAAGGCTAATAAAGTACTTGGGTTCATACAAAGGAGTGTTAGTTACAAGACTAGCGAGGTCATCATAAAACTGCATCTTGCTCTTTGAGACCACACCTGGATTACGCAGTTCAGTTCAGTTCTGGTCACGGTATTACAGAATGGATATAGAATCCTTGGAAAGAATTCAGTGGAGAAAGACAAGACAAATCCCGGGCATTAGGAACCTGAGTATAGAGACAAGTTAAAGCATCTTAATTTGCACTCCTCGAGAGACGTAGAGCAGGGGCGACCTGATAGAGGTGTATGTGGAAGGCAGGGCTAAACAAAGGACATTACAAAGGTACTCAAACTATCCAACCAGGAGCGAACTCGTAACAATGGTTTTAAATTAGACAAATTTAGATTTAGGCGTGAAATAGGTAAACACTGGTTTGGAAACAGTAGTGGATGAATGGAACAAGTTACCAAATATCATCATTAACTCGAATACGCTGAATAGCTTCAAACATAGGTTGGATGCTTATATGAGCAATAGGGGTTGGGTGAAACGGACTGCCCAGTATACCAATAGGCCCGCTGCAGTTTCCTCCATTCTTATGTTCTTATGTTCCTCCATTCTTATGTTTATGTGGAAGTAAACTTGTTGCGAATGGGATTGCAGTTACCATAGAGCTCCCTCCTCCTTCACCAACTTTTCTCCTTACCCTACTTTTTTTTCACCGACGTTTGGATTAGTAAAGGAAGGGAGAGAGGTAAATTGAAGAATAAAGAAGGGGAAACAGAAACTAGTTAGAGATAACAGGTGGGGGGAGCTGAGTTTCATCATGCGTCTGGATGGGCAGTTTCAACGTTACCAGACCATTTCCGGACCTTACAGCTACAGTGTGTATACTTATTCCTGTGGCCGACTGTACATGATTATATACAATAGGTATAAATATATCTTTATAAATAATATATTTATTATTCAACAAATATACAGTAACTATACATATATCAATATCCCAGTTTATTTGTTATAATATCGAAGCTGAACACAACATGTATCAAGGACCACGATCTATCACACGCACGCACACACACACACACATAACTAGACAAGTAATTTACGATGCAATATACAGTTTAACATAAGGTAGGAGGGTACACAAGGGTTGTGATGTATTGGCCATCATCATTAAGAATTCGGGCAAGACGCGCACCCAGTGCCTTTCATTAGTGTGTGGACCACCTGCTGTGCTGCCCTGCCAGACCTATCAAGAAGATACGCTTCGTTTCTTATTGTTTAAGAGATTCATTGTTTACATAAATATTACTTACACAGGAGTCAATTGCATTACCAGACACAAGCCAAAGGAACAGACACTGTTTTACTGACCTGGATTATCTCCGTTACTAAAAATAGACATTTAATTTTTAGTACCGTATATTATTTGTTTTTAGTCAAGGAGAAAGTAATACAAATATGCTCCTATTTCAAGGCAGTAAGCCAATAACAGTACAAGAAACATCCTTCAAGACCAGTTGTAGAGCATTTCCATTACTAACGTGTACAGTAGACACACACAACATAGTACAGTACACTCTTGTCTATATCAATCGTAAACGTAAAATAATTCCATATTGAAAATTTCCTAACATGTGATCCGTGAAACATATACTACCGGTACAACAAAATACAGATCAGGGTTCAGTTTCAGGCAGAAGACAACGAAACTACCTCAGATTTAGCACTAAACTCAAGATACTGGCAAGACTATGGGGTGCGGGGGGGCGGCGTGGCATAGGGTGTGGTTTGGAGGCCGGAAGGAAGGATAGCTGAGACGAGGGTGTGTGGGTGGTGGGACATTGGAAGGGTGTGGTGAAGGGGGGGGGCAAATGAAGGGAAGAAAATAGGGAAAGGTAGAATCAGAGTGAAGAGAGAAGAGACAGCAAGGTGAGGAGAGAAGGAAGCAGCAGAATAAGAGACGGAGGAAGCAAAGAAATGTGTAGATAGGAGGAAGCAGGTGTGCAGGGATGTGAGGGGGAGAAGGAGGGTAGGGGAGAGAGGACATGAAGAGGCAGGTAAATGAGAGGGAAGAACGGTGGGGGGAGCTGAAAGTGTCAGGCCTGATGACCGGATTAGGCCGCCCTGAGCCAGATGGAGGCCGGATGCAGTCATTGTCACACCTACGCTCATTTAACGCCCCGCTGCTTATACATCTCACCCCGTTTTTAAAGACACACACACACACACACCTGACCTACTTGTGCACACTGAGGGGAAATGGGTTTAGGTGTCCATCTTTATCAGTGACAATTTCATCCCTATAATATATACCGTACATATCCAATTAGGTTTTCTATTGCTAGATACCTACACCAAAATACGGCATTATATTACCTGTATGCCGCTCGGTGTCTACCTTATATAATACTTAAAGTTTTCAACCGAGAGAGAGGAGGAGGAGAGAAAGTAAAACGAAAGTGAGAAAATAGAGAATGTGAGAAGAGAGAAGAAAAGATAACATAAGAAATAAAAGAATCATAAGAAACACACACACACACACACACACACACACACACACACATACTATTAACCTCAAAACAACTGCCTTAGATGAATGAATTATCCAGACAGACAGTCAGCCAGACAGCCATCCTCAGCAACAACACCCACACATGCCCGAGCCAGACACACCCTGGGCGCTGATTGGCCATAATTGCACACTTTCAAGTCACTTCCAAAATATCAAGGCTCCTAATTCTGTGGAGCTTCGCCGTGCAGTGATTAAGGCAGGAGATCAGTTTATTGCCCAATGAACCAATTTCCTCCACGGTTAGTGTACTGTAGTGTCCCGCTCTACAAGGGCACCAAGAGAAAATAAATGAAAAAAACAAAAACAAAATACCGTAAGATTTTTACATACATGGATAAAATCACAAAAATAGTTCAGAAACACATTGACTGAAGTACAGGTAGAAATTAATTATCTTTACTATTTTATCAACTACGAAGGTTGTAGAGAAATTAAATAAATCTGAATTAATTATTGTTTATGATTAGCCCCCTAAAGCCTCACTTCCAAATAACCATGATCTTTTGTTTCGCTATATATATATATAGTGTCTATAGGCAAAATGTTTATGGTGGTAAGATACCGACACCTGAAACCCAAAGTAGTCCAGCATGTTCTTTACACACCTTTAGTGTACTGTACTAATTCTCCTCCTGAGACATTATTAAATATGCAAGTGATCCACACACACACAGACAGACAGACAGACAGACAGACAGACACACAGACAGACAGACAGACAGACAGACAGACAGACACAGACAGACAGACACACACACAGACAGAGACAGACACACACACACACCCACAGTTTCTGGGTATAATCAATATAACAGGGAGCAGCTATAACACAGGACACATGACCTCAATAGCGTTAACCTCCTTTATGATGTGTGTCAAGGCATAACAATACTGTACACAACTTCTCCCTTATATATTTCTTAAGACTTTACGTTTAAGTTTAAAAGCAAAATAAGGTTTTAACTTGTCGAAGATCCCCAAAGTAAATATTGTAAAAATAATAAAAATCCAGGGAAACAGTCTACAAAATCCTCTCCGGTCATCAAGGAAAACATAACAATATAAAGGCAATATTTTCTCTGCCCTATACCAATATTTTTGTATAACTGGTGCTACTTCAGTATGCAGTCTACCGAGATATTTACACTGTAGCGTCTATTAACCCAACCTAACTTAATTTAACATATCTTGAGCCAACCTAACCTATATTAACCTAACCTAGGTTCGGTTAGGTTAGGTTGGGTTAATGGATGCCACAGTGTAAATATCTCTGTATACCAACTCCAGCTCGGTAGACCGCATACTATAGTAGCTCCAGCTCGGTAGACCGCATACTATACACAGTGGTAGCTCTAACTCGGTAGAACAGATACTAAATAGCTCCAGCTCCGGTGAATACACATACTATAGTATCAGCTCGGTAGACCGCATACTATAGTAGCTCAACTCGGTAGACCTGCATACTATAGTAGCTCCAGCTCGGTAGACCGCATACTATAAGTAGCTCCAGCTCAGTGAGCCATATTAGCTCCAGCGTAGACCACCAGCTCCAGCTCAGTAGACCGCATACTATAGTAGCTCCAGCTGGGTAGACCACATACTATAGTAGCTCCAGCTCAGTAGACCACATACTATAGTAGCTCCAGCTCAGTACACCGCATACTATAGTAGCTCCAGCTCAGTACACCGCATACTATAGTAGCTCCAGCTCAGTAGACCACATACTATAGTAGCTCCAGCTCAGTAGACCGCATACTATAGTAGCTCCAGCTCGGTAGACCACATACTATAGTAGCTCCAGCTCAGTAGACCGCATACTATAGTAGCTCCAGCTCAGTAGACCACATACTATAGTAGCTCCAGCTCAGTAGACCGCATACTATAGTAGCTCCAGCTCGGTAGACCACCTTACTATAGTAGCTCCAACTCGGTAGACCACATACTATAGTAGCTCCAGCTCAGTAGACCGCATACTATAGTAGCTCCAGCTCGGTAGACCGCATACTATAGTAGCTCCAGCTCGGTAGACCGCATACTATAGTAGCTCCAGCTCAGTAGACCGCATACTATAGTAGCTCCAGCTCGGTAGACCGCATACTATAGTAGCTCCAGCTCGGTAGACCGCATACTACAGTAGCACCGTATAATTCCAGTCATCTTATATATGCCATACACCTTCTCTAATCTTCTGCAACTTAAGATATTTACCGACCTGTTAACAATCAATAACAACAATTAATACACAAACTTATTGAAACAAACAAAAAAATCATACACAAAATTATACAAACTAAAAAACAAAACAAAACAAAACAAGACTGAATAACACAATTACAAATGAATCACTCAACACAATAACACGAACACAACGAACACAAAACAGGATGACGAAGAACACAACGTAGACACGAGAACACTGCTAGCCGCCCACCCCAACAGTACATATGCATTAAGGTTTCACTAACACATGATACAAGAAGCAAGCTAAGAAAGAAATAGATAGATAGATAGATAGATAGATAGATAGATAGATAGATAGATAGAAATAGATAGATAGATAGATAGATAGAAAGAAATAGATAGATAGATAGATAGATATATAGATAGACAGACCGATGCAGGTAAAGATAACTATAGACACGTGGTTAAAATAATAGGTGTAGATGGAAATTTCTTCAGTAAAATCGTCTAAAAGTTCACATTGATGCAGCTTGTATATAGACAATGCAGGTATATATACAATGTACTCATTAGACTTATCTTTAAAATAAAAGTATATAAACAAAAAATAAAGATGAGATAAAATTGGAAAATATGTAATTACTTGATAAACTAAAAAATTATGATACAACACACAGAATATACTGGCACAGTGAACGATAGCGAGTGAGACAACAGCCATATATATTAACTAAACCTGATAACAAATACAAAATAAATATAAAACACAAGAAAATAAATGATAAACACGAGGCTTAATAAAATATAAATAAACCCGAATAAGAAATAGGAAATTAGGAGAAAAACACTCGAACTAAAATGGAAAATAAGAGCAAACAGAAAACGAGTCAACAACAGCCAGCAGGAGGGGAGACTGATACACTACACACAGCCTGGAGTGAAGGCGAGGCTGACCACACCCCAGCGCCACCCTGGGCTGAGGGGAGACTGATACACTACACACAGCCTGGAGTGAAGGCGAGGCTGACCACACCCCAGCGCCACCCTGGGCTGAGGGGAGACTGATACACTACACACAGCCTGGAGTGAAGGCGAGGCTGACCACACCCCAGCGCCACCCTGGGCTGAGGGGAGACTGATACACTACACACAGCCTGGAGTGAAGGCGAGGCTGACCACACCCCAGCGCCACCCTGGGCTGAGGGGAGACTGATACACTACACACAGCCTGGAGTGAAGGCGAGGCTGACCACACCCCAGCGCCACCTCTGGGCTGAGGGAGACTGATACACCACACACAGCCTGGGGTGAAGGCGAGGCTGACCACACCCCAGCGCCACCCTGGGCTGAGGGAGACTGACACACCACACAGCCTGGGTGAAGGCGAGGCTGACCACACCCAGCGCCACCCTGGGCTGAGGGGAGACTGATACACCACACACAGCCTGGGGTGAAGGCGAGGCTGACCACACCCCAGCCGCCACCCTGGGCTGAGGGAGACTGATACACTACACACAGCCTGGGTGAAGGCGGGGCTGACCACACCCCAGCGCCACCCTGGGCTGAGGGCTGATACACTACAGCCTGGGTGAAGGCGGGCGACACACCCCCAGCGCCACCTGGGCTGAGGCTGATCACACAGCCTGGGTGAGGGAGGCTGACCACACCCCAGCGCCCCTGGGCTGAGGGAGTACACCACACACACAGCCTGGGTGAAGGCAGGCTGACCACACCCCAGCGCCACCCTGGGCTGAGGGAGACTGATACACTACACACAGCCTGGGTGAAGGCGAGGCTGACCACACCCCAGCGCCACCCTGGGCTGGGGAGACTGATACACTACACACAGCCTGGGTGAGCTGAGGCTGACACACCCAGCACCCTGGGCTGAGGGAGACTGATACACACACAGCCTGGGTGGAGGCGAGGCTGACCACACCCAGCGCCACCCTGGGCTGAGGGGAGACTGATACACACAGCCTGGGTGAAGGCAGGGTGACCACACCCCAGCGCCACCCTGGGCTGAGGGGGCTGATACACCACAGCCTGGGTGAAGGCGAGGCTGACCACACCCCAGCGTACCCTGGGCTGAGAACTGATACACACACAGCCTGGGTGAAGGCGAGGCTGACCACCCAGCGCCACCCTGGGCTGAGACGATACACCCACAGCCTGGGTGAAGGCAGGCTGACACACCCCAGCGCCACCCTGGGCTGGGAGACTGATACCTGGCCTGGGTGAAGGCCTGGGCACTGCCACCCTGGGCTGGGGGACTGACACCAGCCTGGGTGAGGCGGGGCTGACCACACCCCAGCGCCACCCTGGGCTGAGGGAGACTGATACACACACACACAGCCTGGGTGGAGGCGAGGCTGACCACACCCAGCGCCACCTGGGTGAGGGAGACTGATACACACAGCCTGGGTGAGGCAGGCTGACCACACCCCAGCGCCACCCTGGGCTGAGGGAGACTGATACACACAGCCTGGGTGAAGGCCACACCCCCAGCGCCACCCTGGGCTGAGGGGGACTGATACACTACACAGCCTGGGTGAGGCAGAGGCTGACCACCCCAGCACCCTGGGCTGAGGGCTGATACACTACACACAGCCTGGGTGAGGCAGGCTGACCACCCAGCGCCACCTGGGCTGAGGGGGAGCGATACACTACAGCCTGGGTGGAGGCGAGGCTGACACCCCAGCGCCACCCTGGGCTGGGGAGACTGATCACACCACACAGCCTGGGTGAGGGCGAGGCTGACCACACCCCGCGCCACCCTGGGCTGAGGGAGACTGATACACTACACACAGCTGGGTGAAGGCAAGGCTGACCACACCCAGCGCCACTGAGGGAGACTGATACACCCACAGCCTGGAGTGAAGGCAGGCTGACCACACCCCCGCCACCCTGGGCTATAGCCAATTACTCTTACTAATATCTGCATTAACCCCAAATGGTTATGAAATAGGGAAAACTCCTCTCTCCAATAATTAAAAAACAGTTTACGTTATTACAACACCTGTATGGTTTAGAAACCTTCATACGAATGTAGAAAACCTGGGAATTAAATTAACTGAAAACGATAAAAACATGACAAAAATTCCAATATTTGGGTCCCACAGTTTAATACATTGGGATTTACGGTTGAAACAAAAATTATTACCTTTCATTAAATATAAATAAATATTAAGTATACGGTACATTAAGCCTCCCACCTTACAGTAAAGAGACCAGTATATTTTCTTTATTAATATGACGGTATAAATATAATGAAGATGCCTATATTTCCCCGGATAAGCAGCTACTGTAAAATCACGCTGCTTAATAAAGTCTACTTGTACATAATGGCCTCATGAACCAACACTAATAACTAACAAGATAATTTTACACCAAACATTATTTCGACAATAACAAAATGAGAACAAGACAGAAGTAACCTCCTAGGGGGTGTGGGCAGTTCTTACCACTAGGGGACGGACACTGAGCTACCACCACTTGTCAAGCAGTATGAGAGTTTTACAAAATATCTATCTACATTATGGTGATATTTCTGCACACACACGCCTTCCCAACACTCACTCACCCTGTCAACACCTTGGTAATATTTGATGCATGTGGCCACTTCCGGTATGTGGCGCGTCTCCCCAAATTAAGGTAACCTGTTTATATGCACTCATAACACACAGGGTAATGTGTGTGCACGTACTGGGTGGTGAGGTTTACCCCGAAGGTATTAAGTGTTACCTCGGTCGTAATTTCGTCTACCTTGACGAATGGGATTTTACTAGTCATTTAGTTTCAGGGTTAACTGGAGTAACAGTTAAGGTTAGTATATATATCTTGGTATGCCGGACCTGATTTAGTTTACATAGACTTTAAAAGAATACTCAAGTCTACTCAAGTTCATCTATACTATTACACCGGACTCTACCTGAGGTGAATATATACAGTACAGTCAGTACAGTACTGGGTCAAGATGATCAATACGTCGCCCTGACCTGGTCACCCCGGCTGTGGGTACAGTCTCACCCAAAAGTTCGCTAACTCTCTCAGCCAGCTTATTTTGCTGCTGCTTCAGAAGTATGAAACTGTCTCAGTACCAACCAGAACATGAAACCGATACGGATGAATCTAAAGGTTTGAGTAACAGACTCAAGTTCAGCATCTGAAGCAGGCAGTGCTAGCAATTGGCTGGAATAGTTAACGAACTTTGGGTAACTATACCCACACCACTACTACATGTCAATACCCTGAGCCACAGAACCTCCTGGGCTCTAGACACGCATGCACGCCCTGTAGGTAAGAAGTCGCGGGGGAGGACACGCACGCCCACCACGCCCGCTTGAA
The DNA here is from genome assembly GCF_018991925.1 of Homarus americanus. Classification (NCBI taxonomy): domain Eukaryota; kingdom Metazoa; phylum Arthropoda; class Malacostraca; order Decapoda; family Nephropidae; genus Homarus; species Homarus americanus. The sequence continues at coordinate 6,269 of NW_024716207.1, read as the reverse complement.
CTGGTCCAGAAGATCACCTCCTCAGTTCCTTGCATCTTAAAAGTATTCTTACTCAACGAAAACAAAGGAATTTCACTTCATTATACCAGCTTACCCGTAATCGTCACGGATAAACCAACAGACCAACTCAGGCAAGAGCTTAATAGTTTAAAAATGAGCTGGTTTAAACAAAAGCTTAATAACTCAAAAATAGTGTTTTATACAGGAGCTATAGGATGAATAGGAGTTTTATAAATCGTCATCCTATAGGAGCCCAATACCTGTTTATAGTGTACCTACAGAAAATCTCAGAGTTGTAAGCAAGAACAATTTGGTTAATCAGACAATTGCCTCCAACTGATACTCAGATGGAGCGGAGGTGGAGCGTGGCCCCTCTGGATCAGTGTGTGCCTGGGGTAGCCCTTTCTATTTACAGGTTCACTAAAATACGGTGACATGTCCCTTTCTAATTGCAGGTGCGGCGTAGTGTGTGTGTGTGTGTGAGTGTGTGTGTGTGTTGCGCTCTCTATCTGATTGGTGTTTACGAAGTGTTGATGGTTGTGGGGGGAGGGGTTGTCACAAGGAAACCCGTGGAGAAAGTGAGGGCGCACATACTGATCATTCTGGATGTGTATACCGTAACTTCCTCAAGGGACGACTGTAAATACAGCAGGTATATACAGGTACACGTACACTACAGGGGATATAAAATAATATAAAGGTGCAGGTGCGCTCCAAGGGGCACTGTAATAAACAAGTGACAAGGTTACCGTTAAGCGGAGGTTGACTTGTGCCACGCCCTGCACTCACGCCGCCCAAAACACACCCTGCCTCCCACACACACAAACCTTGAAAAGTAACTTACTCACTTTATGATCCCAAAATATACCTAACTTATTGACTTCACGATCCAAAAAAGTAACTCACTTAATGAACCCCAAAAAGTAATTTCTATAAATTTGATCCACACAGGTAGGTACTGTTATCTTACAGTACTCTATTGATAGCATTATTTACGTTTACCTACGACTGAATTCTTATCCACATCTTGGCCTTACATATCCGAGACACACCATGAAACATTTTTTCTGGGTGATAAAACCTGTAACCTTAAAGCACTCGTCTGGTGGAGTATTGTGTTCCCCCTGATCCTCTAACATCACAAATTAGGGAGGAGAATATTTGGGGGTCTGGTTGTGAGAGAGAAAAACAGGAGGGAAATTAACTACAGGGATTGGAAGGAGAGTTGGTGTTTGTTTTTTTAAAGCGGCCATCTTGCTTTTATTGAAAGAGAGAGAGAGAGAGAGAGAGAGAGAGAGAGAGAGAGAGAGAGAGAGAGAGAGAGAGAGCAAATCTATGGAAGGGTTGTACAGCATTACGTCTCAGGAGTATAAATAAGGTATAACTAGCTGTGCTACGGTGTGGTAATCAACACGAGTATACAAGGCCCGCTGGTGGGCATCATCAGACCGAGACAGCCAGAGATGTGACCACACCTCACCACACAAGGTCATGACGAGTGCATCTTATAACCCACGAGTGACCTATAACCCCTCCCAGTGACTTACAAACCACGAGTGACTCATAACTTCCTAGTGATTTACAGCCCACGAGAGTTCTCATAACCTCTCAGCGACTTACAACCCACGAGGTGACCAACCTCAGTGATTTACAACCCACGAGTGACTTATAACTTCAGCAACTTACAGCCCACGAGTGACTCATAACCTCCCAGGTGACTTACAACCCACGAAGTGACTCCATAACCTTCAGTGACTAACCCACGAAGTACTCATAACCTCCCAGCGACTTACAGCCCACGAGGACTCATAACCTCTAGTGACTTCAACCCACGAGTGACTCATAACCTCCCAGCGAGCTTACAGCCCACGAGAGTGACTCATAACCTCCCAGCGACTTACAGCCCACGAGTGACTTACATAACCTCTCAGGTGACTCCATAACCCCAGCGACTTACAGCCCACGAGTGACTTGGCAACTCTCAGTGACTTATATAACCCCAGCGACTTACAGCCTGTGAGAGTGACTCATAACCTTCATGACTCAACTCCACGAGTGACTCATAACCTTCAGTCACCAACCCACGAGTGACTCCATAACCTCCCCAGCGACTTCACAGCCCAACAGTGACTCATAACCTCCCCAGCGACTTACAGCCCACGAGACTCATAACCTCTCAGTGACTCAACCCACGAGTGACCTGGCACATATAACCCCAGCGACTTACAGCCCACGAGGACTATAACCTCCCCAGTGACTTACAGCCCACGAGGACTCACATAACCTTCCCAGTGACTCACACAATCCTCCCAATGACTCATAATCCTCGCACAACCACACACTTTATATAACCTATTCTAATGTTTCACGCGACCTATCCACTTTAAACCCCTATAACTTTTTACAAATGTCTAGAGACAACGGCATTCCTACATATAATAGGTGGGGAGAGTTTATGGTAAGCATCGACCACCTCTATCACTTACCACACACAAACAACAAGGGGTATGTAACAGTACGGTGACGGTCACATGGGAGATGACCAACAGAAACACTCGGGCAGGAACACAACCAAACAACACCGTAATAACAGCAACACTACATCAATCAAATGACTATAAACAAACACACAAATAAAAGACATAACTCAATAAGACGAACGACAGACACTAAGACACAGCTGTAAAATGATAAAGCATTTGGCCAAGTGACTTGTAACCCGGAAGTGACTGATACCAGGAGGGGTACAGTATAGGAGATCTGCCCTGAAGGTTACACACACACACACACACACACACACACACACACACACACACACACACCACTGGTAGCCCATGAGTCACCTCAAGTTCCTTTATTGTAGGTCAGTTATATACCTGCTCCAACAGACTGCTTCCAAGGATTCCGCCTTATGAACTGCAGAATATAACCGCCTGAATACCCACACTGAGACACGATAGTTAATAATGTCCTCTTGCCTTCCAGGGTTGAGAGAACGTATGCAACTGAGGAGAATCATATGTTAACTTTCATATATTAGTTTGGTGTGTTGATTTTAGTACTACAGTTGTAACTCATTACCTTTTTGACATACATATTGAAGAAAATATAAACCTTAGAAAACCTGCAAACCACAGATATCACCTGAGACACACACACTGGTCAAGGACTATGAGAAAGGGAAGGAGGAAGAGGAGTAAGAGTCTCCAACAACACCAGGTTACGCCCACGCCCTGTCAATGTTATCTAGCCACAACACGACAAACAAAGTGTCATGTACATCAACAAAAGTCAATATACCAATAATGTTCACTTATATGGTAATACTTCAACACAAACTACCTTCCCAAACAACTACTTTGGGTCCAGATTCACCAGAGAGTTATGGTGAATAATCCACGCAACCACAGACCCCAAACTGTGCCTACATCAAACAGTACCATCAATAATCTAAGTCTCCACAGTTAATTGTCCTAAGAGTCAGCTACACAGAACTTATCTGGTCAAAACAATGCATCCAACTGTGGGAGAAGCCAGTGGGATATTTGTGTTACGATTTATGAGTTGTATATTAAATAATTATCTATTCAGTTATTTAGTCAAAACAATACCAGTAGAGTATTTACAATTACCTGATTACGGTAGTAGTGAAAAAGAATAATAAATATACTTTGTGATTCTGAAATACGAGAGGTATAATGGTACCACAACACACCTGTTACAGCTGAGTGAAGCAGTTAGTGTTTTGTCTCATGTCCTCCTCAATATTATAAAGCAGGAAAATATCAGAATAAATTAAATTATGAAGAACAATATCAATAATGTACAGTATATAGGATGTATTGTACAGTATGTGGTAAGCTCAGAACACAGTAATAATAAGGGAGCACGACACGGAGGGAAAGAAGGGGCCGGACAATGAATAATGAGGCCAGGTTGTATCCAGCAGTCGGCGCGGAAGAGTGACAGCAACTCTATACAAATTTAATGAAGCTCCGAGGGAAGGCGCAGTCTATGAATATTTCACCATCACTCCGCACACCTTCACCCTCAGCGTAATCACCACACAACATTTATTTTCAGTAATACATAACAAACTGTAGGCCTATAACGCTACCCCACTTACGGTACTTTTACAGACTGACTGTGGTTATGACCTGGGATGGAAAAAATGAAATAAAACTTGAGTGTGAGAGCCATGGAAAGACCAAGATGCCAGGTAGCTACAGTGTACGTTAAGGGGATGTGGGGTAGGGAGGTGGGTGACGAAGAGTGTGGGTAGAGGAGGTGGGGTGACGGAAGAGTGGGGTAGGGAGGAGGTGGGTGACGGAAGAGTGTGGGTAGGAGGAGGTGGGTGACGGAAGAGTGGGTAGAGGAGGTGGGTGACGGAAGAGTGGGGTAGGGAGGAGGTGGGTATGAAGAGGGTAGGGGGAGGTAGGTGATGGAAGAGTGGGTAGAGGAGGTAGGTGATGAGAAAGTGTGGGTAGGAGGAGGTGGGTGACGGAAGAGTGGGGTAGGAGGAGGTGGGTGATGGAAGAGTGTGGGTAGGAGGAGGTGGGTGACGAAGAGTGTGGGTAGGGAGGAGTGGGTGACAGAAGAGTGTGGGTAGGGGAGGAGGTGGGTACTGAAGAGGTGGGGGAGGAGGTGGGTGACGGAAGAGTGTGGGTAGAGGTGGGGTGACTTAAGAGTGTGGGTAGGAGGTGGGTGACGGAAGAGTGTGGGTAGGAGGAGGTGGGTGACGGAAGAGGGTATGAGGAGGTGGGTGATGAAGAGGTGGGGGAGGAGGTGGGTGATGGAAGAGTGGGGTAGGGAGGAGGTGGGTGACGGAAGAGTGGGGTAGGAGGAGGTGGGTGACGGAAGGAGTGTGGGTAGGAGGAGGTGGACAGAGGGTAGAGAGATAAGTGATGGATGAGTGTGGGAAGAGGTGATGGAAGAGTGTGGGTAGGAGGAGGGGTGGGTGACGGAAGTGTGGGTAGGAGGAGGTGGGTGATGGAAGTGGGGTAGGAGGAGGTAGGTAGATGGAAGAGTGTGGTAGGGAGGAGGTGGGTGATGGAAGAGTGTGGGTAGGAGGAGGTGGGTGACGGAAGTGGGTAGGGGAGGAGGGTGGGTGATGGAAGTGTGGGTAGGAGGAGGTAGGTGATGGAAGAGTGGGTAGGGAGGAGGTGGGTGATGGAAGAGTGTGGGTAGGGAGGAGGTGGGTGACGAAGTGGCACGGAAGTGTGGGTGAGGGAGGTGGGTGACGAAGAGGTGGGTAGGAGGAGGTGGGTGACGGAAGAGTGTGGGTAGGAGGGTGATGGAAGAGTGTGGGTAGGAGGAGTGGTGACGGAGGTAGGAGAGGTGGGTGATGGAAGAGTGGGTAGGGAGGAGGTGGTGACGGAAGGTGGGTGACGGAAGTGGGGTAGAGGATAGGTGACGGAAGAGTGTGGGTAGGAGGAGGTGGGTGACGAAGAGGTAGGGTAGGGAGGTGGGTGATGGAAGAGTGTGGGTAGGAGGAGGTGGTGACGGGAAGTGGGTAGGGAGGAGTGTGAGGAAGAGTGTGGGTAGGAGGAGGTGGGTGATGGGAGGTAGGTGATGGAAGTGGGGTAGGAGGAGGTGGGTGATGGGAAGAGTGGGTAGGAGGAGGTGGGTGATGGAAGAGTGTGGGTAGGAGGAGGTGGGTGATGGAAGAGTGTGGGTAGGGAGGAGGTGGGTGATGGAAGAGGGGTAGGAGGTGGGTGATGGAAGAGTGTGGGTAGGAGGAGGTGGGTGATGGAAGAAAGTGTGTAGGAGGGGGGTGATGGATGAGTGTGGGTAGGAGGAGGTGGAAGAGTGGGTAGGAGGAGGTGGGTGACGGGAAGTGTGGGTAGGAGGTGGGTGATGGAAGAGCGTGGTAGGAGGAGGTGGGTGACGGGGTGAGGGTGATGGAAGAGTGTGGGTAGGAGGAGGGGGTGATGGAAGAGGTGTGGGGAGGAGGTGGGGTGATGGAAGGTGGGTAGGGAGGAGGTGGGTGATGGAAGAGTGTGGGTAGGAGGAGGTGGAGACGGAAGAGTGTGGGTAGGAGGAGGTGGGTGATGGAAGTGGGTAGGAGGTGGTGATGGAAGAGGGTGGGGGAGGTGTGATGGAAGAGAAAGGTGGGTAGAGGTGGGTGATGGAAGAGTGTGTGTAGGGAGGTGGGTATGGAAGAGTGGGTAGGAGGAGGTGGGTGATGGAAGAGTGGGTAGGAGGAGGTGGGTGATGGAAGAGTGTGGTAGGAGGAGGTGAGCAATACGCAAACTGAACGAAGCAACAGA
>NW_024716206.1:0-18774 GCF_018991925.1 Homarus americanus | reverse complement strand
TACTGATTATTAACCAAAAACGACAAGTGATCTTTCAACGTGGGGTGGGAACGCTCAACCATGGCATTAGCCTGTGGGTGGTAACTAGTGGTTAAATTTGACTTAGCCCGCAGCAAGTCGCACGCCTTCTGAAAGATGCCCGAGGTAAACTCTGTCCCTTGATCACTTACAATGACCCGGGGACATCCATGAGTACCAACGTATTGTAACAGGGCTTCACAAACTGTCTCTGCGCGTTTATCGGGGATGGGTATATAGGTCGCAAAACGTGAATAGTGATCGACGATGGAAACAACGTATCTGTTTCCCCGGTGTGAACGTATTGTCATGTCAGTTAGATCGATCGATACCCGTTCCAAGGGCTGAGAGGTTGGTGGGAACTCCTGCAGCTCTCCCTGTCTCTTTGGGGGTACCTTTCCTTAACTGACATGGCAGACATCCTTTGACAAATGCCCCAACCTTCCGCGCTAGATTGGGCATGAAAAACATAGAGCGTGCACGTGCATATGTGCGACATTCACCCGGGTGGGCTGCGAATTGGGAAGAGTGAGCTACTTCTAGGGCCGAGTTTTCCAAGGATGCGGGGATGACTACGAGTTCTGTGGGTTGTTCATCATCCTGTTTCATAGTAACAAGATACAGGACTCCGCTTAAAAGACTGAAATCACAAAGTGAGGCTTTGTTGACCTTCTTGGGGAGCGGACCCCCCTCAAGGAACTCAATGACAGGACCCCACTGTGGGTCTTCGAGTTGGTGTTGGCGCACCTCGTTAAGTGATAGGTCCCCAAAAATGGGCTGAGTCATGCTGCTAGGATTCCCGACATTATTTATAGGTAATACATTACGGCTCAGTGCGTCTGGTACTACGTGGTTCTTGCCTGGCTTATGTAAAATGGAGAAGTTATACGCATTTAGAAAGACTGCCCAGCGTGCTACTCGTGCATTAGGAGTTTTACCTTGGAAGATATATATTAAAGGACGGTGATCAGTGATTACATAAAAGTGTCTACCAAATAGGTAAGCATCAAAGGAAGTTACGGCCTTGACAATAGCCAAGGCTTCTTTCTCAGTTGTGGAGTAGCGGAGGGCAGCTCCGCTCAATTTCTGGGAAAAATAAGCAATAGGGATGGGGTTATCTTCACCAACTTGCATGAGACAGACTCCCAGTGCTTCGTCGGAAGCGTCAGTGTGCACGTAAAACGGCTGCGTGAAGTCCGGCAGTGCTAACATTGTTGCCGACTTCAGTAAGTCCTTAAGATGGTTAAAAGCTTTATCTGCCTCCCCCGACCACCGAAACTGAGCCGACTTCTTTGTAAGTTTCGTAAGGGGGAGGGCCGCCTCTGAAAAGTGAGGGATGTGACGTCTGAAAAAATTGGCGGTGCCGAGGAACTGTTTCACACCCCTGGCTGTGGTGGGAGGTGGCATCTCTGCTATCGCTTTCACTTTCACCGGGTCGGGCCTAACGCCGCCATGACCTACGATGAATCCCAGGAATTTAACTTCCTGGCGCGCGAACGCGCATTTCCTAAGGGACACTTTCAGTCCGGCCGCTTTCATGACCGAGAGAACCTCATCTACATCCCGCATGTGCGAATCCATGTTTTTACTATAGACGATAACATCGTCCAGGTAAGCCATAGCGTTCCGCCCAAGCACGGGTGTGAGACTGTGGTTCACAGCCCTCATGAACGTGGCCGGTGCTCCCTTTAACCCGAAAGGCAACCTGTTGAAACAAAATAGACGGCTGCCGTCCGCGAAAGCAGTTTTGGGGCGGTCAGCCGGGTCAACTGGTATACTCCAGTACGCATCCTTACAGTCTAGAACTGTGAATATAGAAGCACCGTTCAATTGGTCCAGTGTCTCGTCAATTCTGGGCAAGGGATAGCTATCAGCAATGGTGTCCTTATTAAGTTCCCTATAGTCTACACAGAATCTAGTTGACCCGTCCTTTTTTCTGACTAATACGACCGGGGAGCAATAGGGGCTAGTGCAAGGGGAGATGACACCACGTTCCTCCATTTGGCGACATAAGTCCCTAATTTGAGTTTTAGCCGCCTCAGGAAGCCTCCACTGCCGTACTCTGGTGGGGGGAGCGGAGCCGGTATTAATTTTGTGTGAAGCTGACATCAGGCCGAGGTCCTGATCTGAGGTTGCAAACAGATCTTCATGCTGCTTTATTATAGCGCGTAGACGTTCTCTAATAAGGGTGGGTAGGTGATCTATGTCAAGGGATTCTATTGCAGTGGCGAACATTTGCTGTGACTCTACGAATTCTGTGTCACTCCTAATGTTATACCTCGTAGAATCAAAATGCTCCAGATCCTCTACTTTATCGACCTCACAGACTGTTCCCACTGAATGACCAGGAGTAAGTTTAAATTCCCTGGGGGTGGGGTTTATGACTGGGACGCTAGGCTGCTGAGTGTTAATGAGCCCCGACTGCACGTATGGGGACATTTTATGAGGGGTTTCAACAAATACATACTCCTGATCCTCCGTGGAACTGTCGAACGACCTTGACCATCGAACGGGCAGAACAACACTAGAGTGGGGAGGGATGACAGTGGCGCGCGTAGGGTGTAGCTGGGGGGCTTGGGGTGCGGGGGGCTGGGGGCGTTTAGGCTTAATGAGGTGGACGGGCAGACCAGACCTATTCCTAATAGGAGTACCTGCATAATCTCTACCATCTAGTGTCACGGTATACCGGCTCCCATCAAACTGGATTCCATACTTAAACCTACACAAGAAATCTGACCCAATAAGAACATCCCCTGGGAAAAGATTACCGCTTACCACAACCAGCGCGTGAACAACTATCTTATCTCCTAAGTCTACAGTTATATCTCTGGAATCCAATGTTGAGAGGCGGTTCCCCGTGACGCCACGTAACTCAGGAACTTTATGCTTTCCCCCTAGGCTCATCTTGGAGGCCACGTTCTGTTTCACCAAGGACACCGAGGAGCCTGTGTCAATGAAAGCTTCAACCCGTTTCCCTCCCATTTTCAACTTAATAATTGGCCTGTCTTCCCTAGTCACCATCAACGCCTCGCCCTTGTCTTTAGTAGTAGGGACATAACCTGCGAATGTGTCCCCACTCGGCACATGCGTAACAACGCATTCCGGTGTATGGACAGACACTCTCTGCGGGTATGTCCCTGGTCGCCACACCCATCGCACTGGTTTCCCTCACATTGAAAGGGACATCCGTGCACCGCGTGGGACCATGCCCCACAGGAGGAGCAGCGAAAAGGCTTCGGAGCTCTATACCAGCTATCCCGCATGGGCGGGCCCGGGCGCACACTTGTGACTGCCCGGGGGCGGGGGTCAATCCCAGCCCGCGCCCCGCGGGTCCCTGCCCCGGACGGCCGGCCGCCCCGTGGCGCATTACCCAACGTGTTTATACCTACTGTATCTAACCCTGATTGCTCCCGCCCTTCCTCGTGGAATGATGACTGCTCCTGTCGCTTCCTTTCGTCCCGGATGAGATTCTCCACCATCAGTCTCAAGAATTCATCCTCCCAGACAGAAGGGGTGTTACGTGTAAGGGTGGGAGGTGCGGCGTGAATTGTCGACACAAAACGGGAGGGGGGGGTGGGTTTCCTGAGCTGTATATACCTCTGCGCTGCTTTAATTGCGTTCTCGATCGTAGTTATCCCGCTTGCCTCCATGTACGTACGCATCTCGCCGGGTAAGCCCGACAGAAAGTAAGAGAGTACTAGCTCAGGTGGGAAGAATTGTGGGTGATTCACTCTCGCCATCTTCACAGCACTCCCTATGCATGATAGGTAAACATTTAGTGATGAACACTCCTCTAGCTTGATATCAGCTAAACGTGTCGTGTGATCTTGTAATGAGTCATCCTGGCTGTAAATTTCCCGTAATCCGTTCGCGAACGTGTCCCACGTGGTAGCATTCTTTACTGTCGGATTAAATCCTAGCACACCTTTCGCGTCACCGCCCAATCGCATACGTGCCGTCCTAAGGCGGCATTCCTCGTATTCCTGAAGGGTTTCCGGGAACGCACTTTCAATGTCTCCTAACCACTGTTCCAGCCTATCGGCTGATGTCGCAGGGTCACGGCCATCGCCCTCAAACATGGGTATCTGACTGATTACTTGTGCTGCACTACTAGCTGAGACGGACGTAAGGAAGGGGTCTGGCATGCTGGAGGGGTTGGGAGGTGCTAAGGTGTACGTGAGCGTGGGGAGGGGAGCGGCGAGAGAGGGTGCAGGGTGGTTAAGGGGTAGGGGGGGAGAGTAGGTACTAGTGGATTGTTCAGGGAACGGGAATAAAACGGAAGTCGTTGGTGTAATGTTAACAGGAGTCATATTAGCTTGCGAGGAGGGCTGGGAAGTACTGATCGTGGAAGTCGAAATTGTCAATGTTGACGATGACGTCTGTGGGTGGGACGAGGGGGGGGTTTTACTGACACTTGCCCTGGTTGAGTTCTCGACCATTGTTCCCCGTTACCCAACAATATGTGAACTAGGGAGGGGGGAGTGGATACTGTCACCACTTGTACCACACTGAGGGACAGGAATTATATTACAAATGCTACCACCCTTGTACTGCCTGCTTCGTCAAGATAGTTACGAGTTTACTTCAAAAGATTCTAACTATCACTGTACTGAACACTAAGGGAAAGAAGCGTGAGTTTTACGTTAAGTGGGCTGCCACCATTGTAATGAGACAAAATCTCACATGAAGAGGTAAGTTAGGAGTTTATAGTAGTAGAGTATTATAGCGAGAGGAAATGGTAGCGTGTCTCGAGGGTGTGATGTCAACACTGTATATTAACACAGGCACAGTACAAGTGTAGTATATAAAACACCAATGCGTGTTACAGCTTTATTTTACTAGTTCAATAGGGGGGATTAATAGGGGGGTTCGTACACAATTTATGATAGACTATGGTATTCTCGTATAACCTAACCTCACAATTAGAATGGGCACTTCACTAAGTCGATCGTTGGGGAGGTTCGGGATCACTGCACTTCTACAGTCTACACAGCCAGCACTTACTGTTACACGTGGAGTTGACAGCACTTTGTCGATGGACCCGGCTGAGACTTCGTTACACTTAGTGGCGGGCTTCTCTCGAGCGTGACTGGGGACGTGGTAGCTGGCCCTCCCTGGTTACAAGACAACTCTCTGAGGGAGGGCTCGGACGTCCTATATATTGGAAGACCAGCCGTCAGGTTGAGCTGATCGGGTGGGGGGGGGGGCGGCGAAGGGTCCCCTTACATTTGCCCTCGCTAATGTAGGGTCAGGTCTGGACTTTTTTCAGAGACTATAAGTTGTATCTTCTGGAAAAGTCATCAGGTGGGGCCGTGTGACATGAGAGGCCCTGGTTGATTTGTGGCCTCTTGACTTGAGCTCGAGGGTTACATTTGACCTGGCTAATGTGAGGTCAGGTCTGGACTTCCTCTGCGATGTAGGTTATTGTATATTGGGAGAGAGTCGGCTGGTGCCTTCTTACATGTTTTGTTGGGGCCGTGTCACATGGGAGGGGAGCCTGGCTGATTTATAATCCTTGGTCAACCACAGAGTTACCCTATACTTTTGACCTCCCTAATGTCGGGTCAAGTCTGGACTGTTTCAGAGATGTAGGTTATTGTATATTGGGAGAGAGTCGGCTGGTGCCTTCTTACATGTTTGTTGTGGATCCGTGTCACATGGGAGGGGAGCTAGTTGATTTGTAACACCCTTGAGCACCCGCGAGGGATACCCTTACACTTGACCCCCCTAATGTCGGGTCAAGTCTGGCTTTCCTTGCTATGTAAGCTGTGGTCTGACAACCCATCACTACACACCCTCCCTCCACCCGTAACACCCTCCCTCCACCAGTAACACCCTCCCTCCACCAGTAACACCCTCCCTCCACCAGTAACACCCTCCTCCACCAGTAACACCCTCCTTTCACCAGTAATACCCTCCCTTCACCAGTAACACCTTCCCTCCCCCAGTAACACCCTCCCTCCACCAGTAACACCCTCCCTCCACCAGTAACACCTCCTCTACCAGTAACACCCTCCCTCCACCTCTCCTCCACCAGTAACACCTCCCTCCACCAGTAACACCCTTCCTCCACCAGTAACACCCTCCATCTAACACACCTCCTCCACCAGTAACACCTCCACCAGTAATGCCCTCCACCAGTAACGCTCTCTCCACCAGTAACGCCCTCCTCCCAGTAACGCCCCCCTCCACCAGTAACACCTTCCTCCACCAGTAACACCCTCCTCCACCAGTAAACTCCCTCCACCAGTAACACCACTCTCCTCCACCAGTAACGCCCTCCTCCACCAGTAACCCTCCACCAGTAACACCCTCCTCCACCAGTAACACCTCCAGTAAACCTCCTCCTCCACCAGTAACACCTCCCTCCACCAGTAACACCCTCCTCCACCAGTAACCTCCCTCCACCAGTAACGTAACAGTAACCTCCCTCCACCAGTAACGCCCTCCCTCCACCAGTAACACCCTCCCTCCACCAGTAACACCTTCCCTCCACCAGTACCACCCTCCCTCCACCAGTAACACCCTCCCTCCACCAGTAACACCCTCCCTCCACCAGTAACACCCCCCTCCACCAGTAATGTATCTGTTTGTGATAAATATATTGAAAAAATGTCACCCAGAGGTCAGTGCATTTAGAACTGTTATTTATTTTAATGCGATTTATTTACAGTGGATTTGACAGAGTGATGAAACGACTCATTTACACCACTGGGAAAAAAACAATGTCGTCGGGTTTTTGTTGTTTACATTGAACTTTCAGCAGATATTTTTTTTTTACGATTTACAAGCAATGAAACTGGGTGATTGAACTTGGTGATTAATGCAGATCTGTTATTGATGTTAAAGAAGAATGTAGTAGTTTCTTGAGACGTATAATTTACATCTCCGTTGACCTTAGATATTTGAGTGTTAAAATAATGACATAGGGTTTATCGGAGTTTATTTGAATTAGATTTTGATAATTAAAATCGAGAGTAAAGGGAATCAAGTTTGTTTCCTTTGAATTAGAAGATATTTTGAAATTTAAATAGAGAGTTTGAGTGGGGTTTATTACCAGTTAACACACACACACACACACACACACACACACACACCTCACCAAAGGGCATGAAAGGTCATTTCCTGAACTTAAGATAAACCTAATTGGCATACTGAGACACACACACACACACACACACACACACACACAGACAGACAGACAGAGAGACAGACAAAGAAACAGATTAAAGAAGAGAAAATGACAAACTGGAAAGCAAAGAGAGAGAGAGAGAGAGAGAGAGAGAGTATCACTAATGAAACATTAAACAGAAGAAAATAAAAAAGAAAACAGTAATATAGGCAACAAAGAAAGAGAAAGAAAGAAAGAAAGAGAGATTGAAACAAGGGAAGAAAGAGGAGGAGGAGGAGGAGGGAGTAATAAAGAAAGAAAACATGAAACAGGCGGAGAAACGGGTAATTATTATCTCTCTCTTAAATGAAAGATATATATATATATATATATATATATCTTTCATTTAAGAGAGAGACAGAGAGAGAGAGAGAAAATGGCACCTTCATGAGGCATCTGCCGTCAACACCTGCCAACATTTGTGATCTGCCGTCAACACCTGCCAACACTTGTCAACTACTGTCACCACCTGCCAACACTTGTCATCAGCCGTTAACACCTGCCAACTACTGTCAGCACCTGCCAACACTTGTCATCTGCTGTCAACACGTGCCAACACTTGTCAACTACTGTCACCACCTGCCAACACTTGTCAACTACTGTCACCACCTTCCAACACTTTCCATCTGCTGTCAACACCTGCCAACACTTTCCATCTGCTGTCAACACCTGCCAACACTTGTCATCTGCCGTCAACACCTGCCAACACTTGTGATCTGCCGTCAACACCTGCCAACACTTGTGATCTGCTGTCAACACCTGCCAATACTTGTCAACTACTGTCACCACCTGCCAACATTTCTCAACTACTGTCAGCACCTGCCAACACTTGTCATCAGCCATTAACACCTGCCAACACTTGTCAACTACTGTCAACACCTGCCAACACTTGTCAACTACTGTCACCACCTGGCAATACTTGTCAGCTCCGTCAACACCTGTCAACACTTATAAGCTGCCGTCAACACCTGCCAACACTTATCAGCTGCCGTCAACACCTGCCAACACCATCAACACTTATCAGCTGGCGTCAACACCTGCCAACACTTATCAGCTGTCGTCAACACCTGCCAACACTTATCAGCTGCCGTCAACACCTGCCAACACTTATCAGCTCCCGTCAACACCTGCCAACAATTATCAGCTGTCGTCAACACCTGCCAACACTTATCAGCTCCCGTCAACACCTGCCAACACTTATCAGCTGTCGTCAACACCTGCCAACACTTATCAGCTCCCGTCAACACCTGCCAACACTTATCAGCTGCCGTCAACACCTGCCAACACTTATCAGCTGCCGTCAACACCTGCCAACACTTATCAGCTGCCGTCAACACCTGCCAACATCAGTTAACGTGAATCAAATCCTATTAACATTTACTGAAACTATTAATATCTCTTAATACTTGCCAACACCTGTCCACATGTTACCGGCAACACACGTGGCTGCCCCAGACTCGGGGTATGGGATACCCAGTGGTTCCTAACATCACTTTTCGGTTGAATCTCCGTGAAATTCTACCCCCTCCCATGTAAGCCGCCATCTTTGTTTCGTTCGTAGGATAAGGAGCAACTTAGCTTTTTGAAGTTATTATTATTAAACTTACTATTATTCTTATTCTTCTTATTATTATTCCTCATATACTATTATCATAAATTACCATAGATAAACATATACGTAGTGTAAGTATTCAAATAATGATAAACAGTAACTAAATTCGACCAAGGTTAGCCAAATAAAGCCACCTCACTCAGTTGTGTTCTGACCTCACTAGGGGAAAGGTCACGGCAGGGTTAGCTCCGGAGGGATAATTATCAGATATGGCCAGTGCTATGTGCGGTCTTGGGTATGAGAGTTTGTTGACCAAACTGGGGTGGTCCATTGAAGAATTGGCGAGGGCCAAGTTAGAAATTGAGAGGGCCACGTTGGAGAACCTGAAATTAAGGAAAGAGCTGGCGAAGTTAAAAGGAGAGGCTGGACGAGTAAAGCCAGTGTCTGACGAAAAATCAAGCGAGTGGAAAATTGTGAGTAGTGGGAGGACCAAGCTGGTGGTGAAGAAGCACACGAAGGATACGACAACAACGACAACAACAGCTAAGTGTACCAACCCGTTCAGTCCCTTGATAGACGAATTGGACGTTAGTACAGTCAGGGGCAGGGATGACAAGGAAGGTATAAAAACTTTAATTGTTGGTGACTCACAGGTAAGGTACATGGACAGGGCCTTTTGTGGTAAAAACAAAAATAGGATGAGGGTGTGTTTGCCAGGAGCTGGGGTGGGGGATATAATTGACAGGATGGACAATATCTTGTCTGGTAATGGGAACAAACCCATTATCTGCCTCAGTGCAGGAGGCAATGATATTGGCCGGTGTAGGAGCGAGGAACTTCTTGATAAGTTCAAGGCAGCCATAGATCGTATTAGGACTAAGGGAGGGATCCCTATCATATGCTGTGTCCTGCCTAGAAGAAGAGTTGGCAGTGAATGGTTGTCAAGGGCAGTTGGTGTCAACGACCGTCTTGACAGATATTGCAAGTCAATATCAGTCCCATTCATTGACAACTGGGACAACTTCTATGGCAGAAGGGACCTTTATGCTAGGGATGGGGTGCACCTATCTAGGGATGGAGTAGCAACCCTGGCTGGGGCCCTAGAGGGGGCAGATCAAAAGATATCGAAGTCTTTAAACTGCTAAGAGAACATATGGGCACGGGGGTGGAGGAGACTGCAGTGGGAGCTGGTAAAAAAGGCGAAAGATTACAGGGAAATAGTGTTAGGAATGATGACAAAACTAAATTAGACAGGGAGTTTAAAACTAAACGCGGTAAGGGGAGGACTCAGAACACGACTAACTTAAATGTATACCACGCGAACAGTAGAAGTATGAGAAACAAAATGGATGATATTAGGGCCTTGGTATGTACCGAAGAAATCGATATAATTGCATTCACTGAAACATGGATCAACCTAGACACACGTGAATTACCAGTCAAATACCAAATTGCGGGTTACAAACTGTTCCATACCGATAGACAGACCAGGAAAGGAGGCGGAGTAGCAATCTATGTTAGGGATAATCTGAAGTGTGAAATAAATAAGGAAATAAAAACTGAGAGGAATACAGAAACAATTTGGATAGAATTAAGCGACGGTCGGGAAAAATTAGTCACAGGAGTAATATATAGACCCCCCAATCTTGATAGCGTCAATGAGTGACTTATCTGAGATGAAATGCGCAGGGCTTCCATACACAACAAAGTCTGTATAGTAGGCGACTTTAACCTTGGCCAAATAGATTGGACTGACCTTACGGGCAACTCAGAATCAGAGGATTTTCTCGAGACGATCCAGGACTGTTTCCTAAGTCAACATATAACCGAACCCACACGGGGTAATAATATACTGGATTTAGTTCTGTCGAACAGAGAAAACCTCATTAGCAATGTCGAGGTAGGGAACGAACTTGCAAACAGCGATCACAAAGAAATTCGATTCCAGTTAGATTTTCAGGGCAGACTTAAGGAAAATTCCACTAAAGTACCAGATTTCAGAAGGGCAAACTTTGACAGTTTAAAGAGGCAGCTGAGAGAGGGGGTGTCGCGCTTGGCCGTGAACCTGACAGATGACACCGACCTGATAACGAGATCTGAGATTGCCGAGTTCCACGACAATTTAAATTGTGAGTTACTTAATGTACAAAGGCAGAACATACCATACAAAAAACTCAGATCAGACAACAATGACCCTAAATGGATAAATAATTATTTAAAGAACATCATTGGCCAAAGGAGGGCTATAGGTAGAAGGATAAATAGTGGCGAAATTCACCTCCGGGACTATTATAGGGTATTGTCGAGTAGGGTTAAAACCGAGATAAAGAAAGCAAAGAGGAATAATGAGGTAAGGATAGCAAGGGAGGCGAAGACAAACCCCAAAGGATTCTACCAAATGTATCAAACTAAAACACGAGAAAAGATTGGACCAATACGGTCAGACTCCGGCGAGCTCACTGATAACGATGGAGAAATGAGCAATAATTTGAATAAATATTTTTCAACAGTTTTCACCACCGAAAATTTAAACATGATACCCGAGGCACCGACTCTATTCAGAGATAGTGAAGAAAACAAATTAAGTGAGATAGTAGTGACTAGTAACGATGTTAGTAAGCAAATAGACAAATTAAAGCCTAATAAGTCACCTGGTCCCGATGAGATATTTGCCAGAGTATTAAAGGAATGTAAGGAAGAGCTTAGTATGCCCTTAGCAAAGTTGTTTAACATGTCCTTAAAAACAGGTGTAGTACCAGAATCCTGGAGGATAGCGAATGTAATACCGATTTTCAAGAAGGGGGATAGATCACTATCCTCTAACTACCGCCCAATCAGTCTAACATCAATAGTAGGCAAATTACTGGAAGCAATCATTTCAAACTCTATTCGAAATCACCTGGAGAAGCACCGATTGATCAATGATTCCCAGCATGGCTTCACAAGCGGACGTTCTTGCCTAACTAATCTATTAACATTCTTTTCATCAGTTTTCGAATCGGTGGACGAGGGGCACAATTATGATGTGGTATATCTCGACTTTAGTAAAGCCTTCGACAGAGTCCCCCACGAAAGACTAATTAGAAAGGTAGAAGCTCATGGCATCGAAGGTGACATCCTTAAATGGATTAGGGCGTGGTTACAGGACAGGAAACAGCGAGTGAGCATTAACGGCACTAAGTCCCATTGGAGCAACGTCACAAGTGGAGTTCCCCAAGGCTCAGTACTTGGACCTTTATTGCTTATTATATACATAAACGACATAGATATCGGCATAGACAGCAACATAAGTAAATTTGCTGATGACACTAAAATAGGACGTGTTATCAAATCTGACGAGGACTCGGCAAAACTACAGGAAGATCTAAACAAATTTTTCCAATGGTCTGAAAAATGGCAGATGAAATTCAACGTAGACAAATGTAAAGTACTCAGTATAGGAGATGTAAACAGGGAAACCAGATACCAGATGAACAACGATGCCATAGAGAAATCCGACTGCGAGAGAGATTTAGGAGTAATGATAAGTAGGAACCTTAAGCCAAGTAAACAATGTGTTTTTGCTCGTAACAAGGCTAATAAAGTACTTGGGTTCATACAAAGGAGTGTTAGTTACAAGACTAGCGAGGTCATCCTAAAACTGTATCTTGCTCTTGTGAGACCACACCTGGATTACGCAGTTCAGTTCTGGTCACCGTATTACAGAATGGATATAGAATCCTTGGAAAGAATTCAGAGGAGAATGACAAGACTAATCCCGGGCATTAGGAACCTTGAGTATAGAGACAGGTTAAAGCATCTTAATTTGCACTCCCTTGAGAGACGTAGAGCGAGGGGCGACCTGATAGAGGTGTATAAGTGGAAGGCAGGGCTAAACAAAGGGGACATTACAAAGGTACTCAAATTATCCAACCAGGAGCGAACTCGTAACAATGGTTTTAAATTAGACAAATTTAGATTTAGGCGTGAAATAGGTAAACACTGGTTTGGGAACAGAGTAGTGGATGAATGGAACAAGTTACCAAATATCATCATTAACTCGAATACGCTGAATAGCTTCAAACACAGGTTGGATGCTCCTATGAGCAATAGGGGTTGGGTGTAAACGGGACTGCCCAGTATGGGCCAATAGGCCCGCTGCAGTTTCCTCCATTCTTATGTTCTTATGTTCTTATATACTTATTACCAAACACCCATCAGAGGCGTGAAGGCCAGGTGTTGTTTTCATCACATCTGAAGACACAAAAACCACAGCTGCACGTATATAAAGGGAACCAAACCACGAGTTATGACAATATACTGTTATTAAGAGGTACTCGTATATGTGTCTGTGTGTGTACTGGGGCGTGTGTCTTTTAATACAACATGCAAAAAGGTGATACGTGGTGTATTTTGAGGGAGAGGAAACATAATGTATCATTAAACAAAAAAAACTACCGCTTAAAATACAGTATAATAAACGACCAAACAAAATATGGTTGAGTCGTTCACTAATTGGTCTTGCGTGTTTGTCTATATTTTGATGGTAAAACTTTCCAACAGATATAAAACAAAGTCACACGCTATGGTTGAAATGTGGTGTTTTGGTTCAAGTTTCACCATTATTGTGAAACAGGACGATTTAAAATGCTTACAAAATGAACGCTACAAACAGACAGGAAGACAAATACCTCCAAAGTCCCACAGACACAACCACACAGAAATACAGACAGACCCAAAAGACGAAGCTAAATGGATTCTCGACACAGTTTCATCGATACCGAGACAGAACATATCACACCCAGGCTTTAGATGAGCTCAGGAGTTACAGACACTACTTCCACTCACCACTATTAGGGAATAATCTCGAGTTACTTTCATCAATGACTGATATTTATATAACCCGAATCTAATATTTACCACCATGAAATTAAACATTATTTGAAAGTGTAAATGCACGACTAAGAAACACATTTTTTTCCTGTGTTTAGGTTACAAGACATACAATATTACCTCCAGTGTTACCAGAGAATGTTTACAAGGACACCTACAGTCTAAACACAAGGACACCTAAGAAAGCTTCCATATTTGCTGCCCTGTTGGTAGTATCTGTCAGCGTCCAAATATGGCTGACCTGGCGAAGCTGTCAGCAAAGGGACACACACACACACACACACACCCACACACACACCAAATACCTCGCACATCGGCAGATATCCCAGTCCTGGGAAGTTTGAGGTGTGTGTTGACTACGATCACCCACAATTAAAAGGAAAAAAAAATATCACGTTTCAGTCTGACAGGTGAGAGAGAAGCAGAAATTTGGCTACTTAAATATAACCCAAAATAACATAAAACACACTCACTACACACTTAAACCATGATAACACACTTACTACACACTTAAACTATCCTAGCACACTCACTACACACTTAAACCATGATAACACACTTACTATACACTTAAACCATGATAACACACTTACTACACACTTAAACCATCTTAACACACTCACTACACACTTAAACCATGATAACACACTCAGTACACACTTAAACTGTTATATTTTGAGATACCGAAAAGCCCCTTAGAAAATCTGGGTGATATATTAAGTTTACCTTAACACTAAAATGTACACCTATTCAGATTTAGATTTGCCCCCGAGGGGGCTAGTTTATTGGGCACCCCCTTACATCCTGTGCAAGGTGAAGCACAGAAGCGTTTACAGCGCCCAACAGGGAAGTATGAAAAGTTCACACTTGCCTTTATGACTCGTACATTAAGGGCGTAAAAGCCTGAAGGGTCATAGGTTCTGTCAAGTTACATAAAGTGAGAGAATGATGAGTGTGTGGGGGGAAAGTTCCCGGTACATTTTATCTGTTTATGGCAAAGAGTGGCAGGTCCCTAATAATGTCAAATGCCAGGCCTGTGACTATGTACACCTATTAAAAACAACAGTATATCCTAATACGCACACACAGACACACACACAGACACACATCTGCAAATTTGGTAAGAAGCTTCTACACCATCCCCGACACCGGCTCCTACTACCACCTGAGATCCCTAGTCCGAGAATTGCTGTTCGACACCACAACCGCATCCAGCCCATACGTGCACGAACTGATCGCTATAAGAACAGCCCAGTCCCAACCATTGTAAAAATTATCAATAACTTGTAATAAATCAGTGTATTCACTCCCAGTAAACACTACTCCTTGCACTGTCACTTTGTTGAAATGAACTGTAGTTTGAGCTTTTCCCCATCTAGTTATTATATGTCTTATTTGTGTCACTTATGTTACTTGTATATTATTTGTAATTCGTAACCCATTCCCCAAATATGTAACTGTATATTTTCAGCCTTCTGGCTGCCAAGCTCTTTCAATAAACCGTTAATTATTATTATTATTATTATTATTATTGTTACAACAGGGAATTACTACACCACGTGAGGCCCCTCATAACACCATCTGTGAGGGAATTACTACACCACGTGAGGCCCCTCATAACACCATCTGCGAGGGAATTACTACACCACGCCAGGTCCCTCATAACACCATCTGAGGGAACTACTACACCACGTGAGTTCCTCCTAACACCAGCTGGGAGGGAGTTACTACACTACGAGTTTGCTGTTCAACACCTACATTAATCTGTATGTTCACTGTATGTTCCTTTACCTTTCTCTAATGAAGGCTTTTGTTAAACCACCAATGTATGTAATAAGTCATTTATGTCCAATGTATATTTTCAGCCCTCGGGCTGCAGAACTTTTTCAATAAACCATTAATTATTATTATTATTATTATTATTATTATTATTATTATTATTATTATTATTAGTATTATTATTATTATTATTATTATGCCTCGAGTGAAAAAAAAAACATAAAACAAAGCAGAAACACGGGCTATGAAATAACATACAGGGCGGCACACACACACACACACACACACACACACACACACACACACACCAGATCCCTCCGTTTAACCCGTATCTATTTATATACTAATCATACAAACAAGGACACGAAGCTCTGGGATTATTCATGTATTAAAAAAAAAAAAAATCTCAATAGTTTATGTGATTAGCGCCTGTTATATTTACTGTACCGAACATTAGCTCCGTTAATAGGTTGTGTTACGTCTATAAGAGACAGTACCGTGCCCTATAACCCACAGTAACATGTTTTACTTAACAGTGTCTGTGTCTATTACATTCCTCCAACCCTACCCGTTAATACCTCGAAGCGTCTCCACCTAAAACATGCCATTTTCCTTTCCCTTTCCCTTAACCCCTCTAAGCACCTCTCCTAAAACAACCCCACGCCTCCCCCTCCCCTTAAAACACCCCCAAATACCTAACCTAACCCCAGGACACCTCTAACCTCCACCTGTAAGACCTCCACCCCAGCCCACTCTACATAAAGAATTTGGGGAGGTAGATTCTTCAAGTATAAATCACACTTACGTTTCCCCGATTTTACCTGCTTGGATTGTTCATTGGTATAGTATTCAGGTATATTGTTCTTCTAGTAGTGAATGATATCGTCAGTTCATCTACGGGACAGAAGGTTATAATTTTATTCAGTCTTACCAACGTAAACATCACTACAGTTGCTACCAAAATATATATATATATATCACAGTAAAGGAAGAGAGGTGATTATCTTTATATTATTTAAGAAGTTAGTATGACTATCCACTAAGCAGACGTCATTTATACACGTTAGAGTTACTGTACAAACTTTCTTCGACACTTTTCATGGAACTATTACGTTGTGTACAATAGTTTGTAATAGTGTATCCGAGAGTGTAGTTTTGTACACATTGTTTACAAGTGACCTTCAATATTTATAGTTGACATAACACTTTTGGTCCTACACACACACACACACACACAGTGAGACAGGACGTGCCCGAAGGCGCTCCCGGTTTTAGCAGCCAGGCCGAGTCTGTTTGGCCCTGCCCACTCCCCCTGCTATACCCCTACCAGCCTTACTACACCAGGATCGATTCAGCAAAACATTCTAGTGATTAGTGAACGATTGTTTACGGAGCAGTGTTCCTATAGTGCACTTAAGGAACTTTCTCGGCAAAGTATTCTAGTCATCAGTGCAATAAGTGATTATCATACAGTGCTCGATAGTGCACCCCAAGGCAAAGTCAGACAGTGGGCACTTTATCGGTCACCTTTAAAGTGCCAGTGACAAGGACCACCGCGGTGTTTACATATATCGTGAATACTGTGTCGGCAACCCCAAGCACCAGGGACAAGGACCCACGGTCCTTACGACTGACAAATATTAACAGATGTCTACCAGTGTCAGTGTCCCTCAAAGTGCCGCCAGTGACAAACACTTCCGTCCGCCCACAACAGATCTCAACAGATGGCCACCAATCACTTACTCCCGACGCAGTCTGTACCATCTAAAGCGTGGGAACGGTTATCCTGATGGCAGTGTTATCGCGCGACTCAAATCACTGAATATATTCCACGCGCGGAGCCGTAGACAAGGCCGTCATACACATAAGCCCATTAGAACCGTAACCTCCACTAGGAAACCGGAGAAACCCACCCCTGACAGACCATACCACCACACTGAAGTTCCACGGATATGGTATGATCTCCCGTCTTTACTGCTATCCAACGTCACTTCCCTAGCTAACAAGTTCGACGAGCTGGCAACTACAGTCAGGTCAACCGCCGCGAGCGTCGTTGCCATATGTGAGGCTTGGCAAATTGTGCCTGAAACGTGTCATATTGAGGGATATCAACTCTTTCATCACCTTCGTTTACAAGACGCGGAGGGGGCGTTGCCCTCTTCTGTCAAGATGACCTACGCCCGTCACGCCTGGATGTTCAAGTCCCAGCAGATGTGGAAGCATTATGGGTACGTGTCGTGCTACGGGCCCACCCACGCAACACTGCTTCCATTATAATCTGTGTGGCATACCATCCGCCTCGATCACCCACCAGAGACACTCTTATCAATCATCTCATCACCACCTCAGACCACCTCAGAGTTAGGTACCCATGTGCCAAGTTAGTATTATGTGGGGATTTAAATGAAATTGACACCACTGATATCCAGGACCAGCTATCACTATCACAAGTTGTGACCTTCCCCACACACGGTCAAAATACCCTCGACCTTATCTTAACTGACTTAGCGGACCAGTACCAACCACCTCAACCAATGCCTCCTATCGGGTGTAGCACACACTTATCAGTGCTCTGGTCCCCAGCTGCCACTCCCACTCAAGTACAGAGACCCTACATCAAGACCTACAGGCCGATTACTGACTCTGCAGTGCGCCTCTTCGGGCAGTGGATAGTTCACCATCCCTGGACTGAAGTACTTAGCGTGGATGACGTGGAAACCAAATGGATAAATTATACCAACACCACCATTGAAGCTCACCACCATTTCTTCCCCGAGAAGTCCGTCAGATCTCACCCAGCTGACTTGCCCTGGATCACACCTCGGATCAAAAGACTTATGCAACAGAGAGACAGAGCCTTTCATATCAATGACCACATCCGCTACAGGTCACTTCGCAACCGAGTCATCCGCGAAATACGCACTGCAAAGAAGTCCCACTACCCAACCAAATTACAACACCTGAAGCAGACCAACATCAGTCAATGGTATGGTAAGCTTAAAGAACTCTGTGGACTAAACAATAAGACACCCCCTCCCCTTCCTTAGCCATCTCACTAATGTTGACGCAGCTGAGCAAACAAATAACCATTTCGCTACTATATGCCAGACGCTCCCACGGCTTGACACAACCACTCTCCCTGCTTACCTACCAGCCCCCCTTCCCACTGACTTAGTAGAAGAATTTGACGTAGCAAAACGCCTGGACAAACTAAGATTAAAACGCTCTACCACCCCATTGACTTACCAATGAAACTCTTCAAGGAATTCTCCCCGGAGCTTGCTAAACCCCTCTGCTCCATCATCAATGCTTCTCTCAGTCAAGCCAGATGCCCAGCTGACTGGAAGACCTCTTATGTATCACCAGTGCCCAAGT
This sequence comes from Homarus americanus, assembly GCF_018991925.1. Lineage (NCBI taxonomy): Eukaryota > Metazoa > Arthropoda > Malacostraca > Decapoda > Nephropidae > Homarus > Homarus americanus. The sequence goes on along the minus strand of NW_024716206.1, from coordinate 7 downwards.
CAACCAG
>NW_024716205.1:0-9313 GCF_018991925.1 Homarus americanus | reverse complement strand
TACTCTTCCCTCACACAACAAAAGGTATGGGTGCCTATACAACCATGCCTCCCTGTATCCTATGAGATAGCGCTTTCTATACTTTGTCAATCTTAATTGTGTTCTATGGCACTGTCGCGTCTTCTCATGAATTACCATTCTCAACTGAATAATATGGCTATGTAAAATAGTGCTTTCTCTTGCATTATCAATCTTAATCGTGTTCTATGCGAAGTGCATATAATTCGCAAAAAAAAAAAAAAATCATTCATAGAAATATTATGTATAGTTTAAGAACGGGAAAAGTAAAATTTGTCTAAAATCCTGGAGGGTGAAGTACTTTTTAACACTAAAATCAACAACAACAATATCATTCATCTTTCAGGATACGTATTTGTCTTTCAAGCTGGTATTTAGTAGCGCTATCTAAGTTTAATTCCTTCATTACAGATCTTATTTTTTTGGAACAGCAACGTATAAACGGAACATAAGACGTGAAATAGACGATGTTTTTCTTAGTTTAACTCAAATTTATCTTCTTTTTTAAAGCCTGACTTAGGAACATGCCCAAGAACCCTAATATACATTATATTATTCGATTAAAACAAAATCAGCTCAGAATTTTATTCATTAAGCCCGAAGAAGAACAATATTCAGAAAGTCCGAAAATATCTATAGTGAAATTTCGAGCCAATTTAATTAGAGTGCACACAGTTCAAAAAGTATCTATACAGATGGCTCCAGTGAATTTTAAAATGAATACTGTGACTCCCGTTGCCTTAGCAGGGTTGTCAAAATCCGTCGTCTTTTGTGTTATATTGTCGAACACAAATCTGTTGAAATAATTTTTGATTGTGTGCCTAAGTTAGTTTAAAAAAAAAAGTTGTTGTGTAGCGTAGAAAGTTAAGACTGGATATAAAGTAAGTAGGTAATATTAGGAAGAAACTGACATATGGTGATCTCGGCCTATGACCTTAGCAAGTGACTCCCGTAAATCTAATACAACAAGAAGAAGATTAACGAGAACAAAAACCACAAAAACAAAAACATCAACAGTAACAACTTCAATAATAAAACAACAGCAGTAAAGACAACAAGCAATAAAAACATCAACAATAACATCAAATAAAAAGGACAAGAACAATAATACTAACGACAACAACAATAACATATATAAATATAGCAAACAATAACAATAATAAAAAAACGACAACAAGAGTGAGGGTCAGGAAGTAATGTGCTCTGTCTACATTCGTGATGCTGTGTAAAATTACAACACGATTTACCTTCATCTCTAAAATAGCCTCGCCCTGGCCACTGTAGAGGACTTATGACCTTTCTCTGGTCACTACAATGCGCTGTGGCCTCGGGTTGATCACTGCAATGGGCTGTGGCCTCACCTTGGTCGCTGTACAGTAGAGGGATGTGGCCACGCCTTGGTTACTGCTGAGGGCTGTGGCCTCGCTTTGGTTACTATTGAGGGCTATGGCCTCGCCCAAGGTCTTGCCTCGCCAAGAACATTATTGTGAGTTATGGCCACGTCATGGTCCACACTGGATGCCAGGGACCTCTACAATACTATCCTGGTGACCAAAATAACTAAGGTGGCAGCGGATGGGCGGGAGAAAGTAGCCGACTTGGCCACCAGTGAGACGAAACACCAACCCGACGACCCTCTTAGTTGATGCTGTATTTTCTTTCCCAACTCTCCTCTTTCTTTTCTTTTTTTTTCTTTAATAATTTTCTTCCCTTTCACTCTTCCTTTTTATATCTCCTGTCTTGTTGTCCAGCTCCACATAACAGCAGCAGACCTGGAGAAACCGTTAGTCAGTTTATGTGTATTTGGCAAAGTTGTAAATATGTTGTCAAGAAATGGATGAATGAAATTAAAGACTGGGTCCCCAGAGAAATACAAAACCTTAGAGGTTAGAGGATTGGTAAAAACAGCCCGGGGACGTTTAGAGTGGAGGACTATGGTCGCCAACCTTTAGATAAGAGGACAGTACTCTGATTGATTGATACCAATGTGATGAAGCTTGGTGGTCCAATGGATACATTGCTCGCCTCCCATTTCGGTGGACGTTGGTTTGATTCTTGGGTGCTCCCAGTTCACCCAGTTCACCCTAACTTATATGTATACTATGCAAACAGTAGAAGTATGAGAAACAAAATGGATGAAATCAGGGCGTTGGTATGTACCGAAAAAATCGATATAATAGCATTCACCGAAACATGGATAATCATAGACTCACGTGAATTACCTGTCGAATACCAAATTGCAGGTTACAATTTATTCCATACGGATAGGCAGATTAGAAAAGGGTGCGGATGTCAGGGATAATCTGAAGTGTGAAATAAATAAGGAAATAAAAACTGAGCGGAATACAGAAACAATTTGGATAATATTAATCGATGGTAGGGAGAAATTAATCACAGGAGTAATATATAGACCTCCTAATCTTGATAGAGTTAATGAGCGACTTATTTGCGAGGAAATGCGCAGGGCTTCCATAAATATCTGTTACCCCAAGCAGTAATGAGTAGGATGACACATAAACAAACATTATGTTAGGCTGTAAGTCATGTCATGTTTATTGGGATTGCCTGCCTGTAAAAAGTATATAGAGTGTTGAGATGGTTGAAGATGAGAGACTTAGAGGAGGTGAGGTGTTGGGTGGTAGTAAGGGAGCTTGTTTGTGTATAATCACCTGACTCAGCAGCCCTCACCCATAGAGGGTTGGGGAGGCGACAGCAGGGTATATCGGCACTGTAGCTATTCAGATCACAGAGGCAACACCTAACCTGGTTTCTCTTGAGACTTTCAACATGTAAGTTTAACTGGTACTTATTGTGTACACAGGTAGACTGTGTCCATTGCATCGTTTATCATTGTGACAACATAAAATATGGCAAATAAAGTACTCATTGTAAGTGTTAATATTAGACTAATTACATAGCTATGATTGTCATGTATGATTTAGTTTAAATACTAAAATCAATTGTATTCAACAGGTTTGACCGAATTATAATGTTCGAGTTCAACGTCACAAGTTTCATTGAATCATTTAATCGCCCGGATGGCGGTTAAAGTCAAACGTGAAGGTCTACTGTGTAGCAGAAGGAGCTGATCAGAGCTAACCAAGGTCAACTCAACTCAACCCACTGGAGGGATGTACGTGCGCGTGTGTTCCCAGTGCCACGGAGTACAGTGCAACGCCCGTAGATTTATCTTGGCGATAATATTTTCAACCTTTGTTATTGAAGAAAATAATGTTGTCAGAGTGAGCTCAGCCACTTTCAGTGTAGCTTGGCTCACCAACACGCGTCACTCGAGGGATGAGTGTGTGCGTGTGGGTGTGTATGTGTGTGTATCCAGTGGCGAGAAGTGCAGTGCAACGTCCGTATACGTCTCGCATCGATAATTAATAGTTAAACCTAGTTAGTCCAGATAATAGTTTTGTCTGAGTGATCTTCATCACTCCCAGTGTAGTGCATATGAGAATGAAAACACATGTCATTATTGTTGTCTGACGAAGTGCAGAACACAATTAGCCATCATAGTTGACTGAAGTGATATTGCTTTGTAAATAACCCAAATATCAAAGTAAAGTTTGTAATGATATCAGGTGCGAGTGTTAGAGTGGGCATAGTGAGTGCCAGGTCGACTGTAGCGAAAACAATGAGACAAAAAACGTGCCCTGATGAGCGAGACAAGGCGCACGAACGTGCCCTGATGAGTAAGACAAGGCGCACGAACGTGCCCTGATGAGTGACACAAGGAGCACAAATGTGCCCTGACGAGTGAGACACAAGGCGCACGAACGTGCCCTGATGAGTGAGACAAGGCGCACAAACGTGCCCTGATGAGTGAGACAAGGCACATGAACGTGCCCTGATGAGTGAGACAAGGCGCACGAACGTGCCCTGATGAGTAAGACAAGGTGCACGAACGTGCCCTGATGAGTGAGAGAAAGCGCACGAACGTGCCCTGATGAGTGAGACAAGGCGCACGAACGTGCCCTCATGAGTGAGACAAAGCGCACGAACGTGCCCTGATGAGCGAGACAAGGCGCACGAACGTACCCTGGTGAGTAAGACAAGGCGCACGAACGTGCCCTGATGAGTGAGACAAGGTGCACGAGCGTGCCCTGATGAGTGAGACAGGGCACACGAACGTTCCCTTTATGTGTGAGACAAGGTGCATGCACGTATCCCAGTAAACGACAAAAAGTTAAGAAGCTGGCAAGTATTACTAGCCTGAGGGTAGCGATAGTCACAAGAAAGTGACAAAGTTAAATACCACCAGCCTGAGGGCAGCATAGTCACATGAACGTGACAAAATTAAAGTTAAATACCACCAGCCTGAGGGCAGCATAGTCACATGAACGTGACAAAATTAAAGTTAAATACCACTAGCCTGAGGGCAGCATAGTCACATGAACGTGACAAAATTAAAGTTAAGTATCAGCAGCCTGAGGCCAGCATAGTCACAAGAACGTGACAAAGTTAAGTGTCAGAGCCTGAGGGCAGCATAGTCACATGCACGTGACAAAATTAAAGTTAAATACCACTAGCCTGAGGGCAGCATTGTCATATGCACGTGACAAAATTAAAGTTAAATACCACCAGCCTGAGGGCAGCATAGTCACATGAACGTGACAAAATTAAAGTTAAATACCACCAGCCTGAGGGCAGCATAGTCACTAGAACGTGACAAAGTTTAGTATCAAAGGCCTGATCTGGTTTTGAGCGCGAACGCTCAATGGAGTGGGTGTTACCACAAGCAGTAATGAGTAGGATGACACATAAACAAACATTATGTTAGGCTGTAAGTCATGTCATGTTTATTGGGTGTGCCTGCCCGTATACAGTATGTAGAGTGTTGAGATGGTTGAAGATGAGAGACCTAGAGGAAGTGAGGTGTTGGGTGGTAGTAAGGGAGCTTGTTTGTGTATAATCACCTGACTCAGCAACCCTCACCCATCGAGAGAGGGTTGGGGAGGCGACAGCAGGGTATATTGGCACTGTAGCTATTCAGATCACAGAGGCAACACCTAACCTGGTTTCTCTTGAGACTTTCAACACGTAAGTTTAACTGGTACTTATTGTGTACACAGGTAGACTGTGTCCATTGCATCATTTATCATTGTGACAACATAAAATATGGCAAATTAAGTACTCATTGTAAGTGTTAAGATTAGACTAATTACATAGCTATGATTGTCACGTATGATTTATTTCAAATACTAAAATCAATTGTATTCAACAGGTTTGACCGAATTATAATGTTCGAGTTCAACGTCACAAGTTTCATTAAATCCTTTAATCGCCCGGATGGCGGTTACAGTATCAAAGTCTGCATAGTAGGCGACTTTAACTTTAGCCAAATAGATTGAATTGACCTTCGGGTAACTCAGAATCAGAGGATTTTCTTGAAACAATCCAGGACTGTTTTCTAAGCCAACATATAACCGAACCCACCCGGGGTAATAATATACTCGATTTAGTTCTGTCAAACAGAGAAAACCTCATTAGTAATGTCGAGGTAGGGAACGAACTTGCTAACAGCGATCACAAAGAAATTAGATTCCAGTTAGAATTTCAGGGCAGCTGCAAGGAAAATTCCACTAATGTCCCAGACTTCAGAAGGGCAAACTTTGATAGTTTGAAGAGGCAGCTGAGAGAAGGGGTATCATGCGTGGGGGTGAATTACATGACCTCACATGAGGTGTCTTCACACAATGTACCCACAGAGGGCAACCTCACCTTACCTGGAGACCTGCCAGTTGAGGATGACCTGATGACGAGATCTCAGGTTGACGAGTTCCACAACAATTTAAATAATGAGTTACTCAATGCACAGAGGCAGAACATACCATACAGAAAACTCAGATCAAACAACAATAACCCTAAATGGATAAATAATTATTAAAAGAACATTATTAGACAAAGGAAGGCTATAGGTAGGAGAATAAATCGTGGCGAAGTTTACCTCCGAGATTATTATAAGGTATTGGCCGATAGGGTTAAGACCGAGATAAGAAAAGGAAGGGAGGTGAAGTCAAACCCCAAGGGATTCTATCAAATGTATCAAACTAAAGCATGAGAAAACAGCAACATGAGTAAATTTGTTGATGACACTAAAAGAGGGCGTGTAATAATCTGACGCGGACTCCGCAAAACTACAAGAAGATCTAAACAAACTTTTCGCATGGTCTGAAAAATGGCAGATGAAATTTAATGTGGACAAATGTAAAGTACTTAGTCTAGGAGATGTAAACAGAGAAACCAGATATCAGATGAACAAAGTTGTTTTAGAGAAATCCAACTGTGAGAAATATTTAGGAGTAATGATAAGTAAGATTCTTAAACCATGTCAGCAATGTATATTTGCTCGAAACAAGGCTAACAAAGTACTTGGGTTCATACAAAGGAGTGCTAGTTACAAGCCTAGCGAGGTTATACTAAAACTATATCTTGCACTTGTGAGACCTCACTTGGATTATGCAGTTCAATTCTGGTCACCGTATTACAGAATGGATATAGAATTCTTGGAAAAAATTCAGAGGAGAATGACAAGACTAATCCCGGGCATTAGGAACCTTGAGTACAGAGACAGGTTAAACCATCTTAATTTGCACTCCCTCGAGAGACGTAGAGTGAGGGGCGAAACGATAGAGGTGTATAAATGGAAGTAAGGGCTGAACAAAGGGGACATTACAAAGGTACTCAAACTATCCAACCAGGAGCGAACTCGTAACAATGGTTTTAAATTAGACAAATTTAGATTTAGGCACGAAATAGGTAAACATTGGTTTGAAAATAGAGTAGTGGACGAGTGGAACAAGTTACCAAATATCATCATTAACTAGAATACGCTGGATAGCTTCAAACATAGGTTGGAGGGAGATATGAGCAATAGGGGTTGGGTGTAAATGGGACTGCCCAGTATGGGCCAATAGGCCTGCTGCAGTTTCCTCCATTCTTATGTTCCAACGGGCACCCAGCCAGCAACTTTAGGTTAAGGTGGGGAAAGGATGGAAGGCATGCTGGGGCTCAAGGCACAGCCAGACATGAGGGATGGAGAAGTCACAACATATAGTCGTGGGGGGAAAGGTTGGAAAAGAAGTTTAATGAGTTAAACAGAGGGGGACGACACCCCTTGTTTTACATATTACAGAGTTTGTTGGCTAACTAAGCTAACCTAGGATTTAGAATGAGGTTGCACAACGGTTATTTTAGTAGACAATGACTAGATTGATTTTACAATTACAAGTTTATTAACATCTTATACTGTATTACGTTATGGACTCACTTGATTGTGACTTGTTAAATGTGAATTTATATCATCTAAGTTTTAATCTAAGGTGGATCACTGCGGCGGACATAGATGGGTCGCGGGTTGGGTTGTTGTAGTGCGGGCAGACTCCGGGGCCACCAGGCGTGGGGTCTCCCTCCGTTGATGTCTTCCCCGCGTAGGTGGTCTGGGCTGTGAGGGTCGTCCAGGAGCTTGTCCCAAACCTTCTTCCCTAGGCGATGGAACCTGAAGTTGAGGGCCTCTGTTTTATTTCTTAGGTGGATGGTTTCCACTGTCTCCTGGTAGGGTGGCGCTTGGCCACTGGCTGACCTCAAACACTTGTTTTGGAAGCTCTGTAGTTGTTGTAGTCTAGTCTTCCCGAGTGTGACGAGTGGTATAGATGGGTATTCCAACACAGGCCTCACCAGCGCCTTGTACAGGTGAACTTGTATCTTCTCAGGCATCAATTTAAAACGTTTTAATTTGGCTGCGGCGACTTTGGCTTTATTTAGTCTGTCCTTCACGTGGGGAATGATGCCCGTCCGAGAAATGATGAGGCCGAGCAACCTGCCTTGTTTAGAGTACTCAATCTCTTCGTCGTCGATCATCAATGGGGCCGGCTTGAATTTGGCTTTGGGTATGACCTCAAATTTCGTTTTGTTTGTTTTTATTTTCCATTTATTTTCATACTCCGAGATCTCCTCTATTGCCCGAGCAGTGAGTCGCGCCATCCTTGCTGTGGACCTTCCTGGGCAGGTGACGATCTGTGTTACATCGTCTGCATACATGACGTACTCGCTGCCGACGATTGGGGGTGGCAGGTCAGCCGTGTAAAGTGTTGGTGAGAGACAAGAGCCCTGAGGCACGCCGCTCGATAGTGAGAATTCTTCTCCAAAATGTTCTTGCATCTTAATTTTGGCTCTGCGATCCGTAATGAAGTTGCACAGCAGGCGAGTCAGATTTTCGGGTAGCCCCAGTTGTATGATCTTATACCGGCAGTCCTCCGCGCACAACTTTGCCAACGCCTTGTTGACGTCCTCAAAGTACTATATTGCACTGTAGGCGGCCAGTCAGCAGGTATTGGCGATCTGCTCAAGAGGCCTGAGCCAGAAAGTTTTCGACTTTGTTTGGAGGCTTCCCTGCTTTTGGTATGAGGCGAATAACGGCGATTTTGAACATCTTAGGGAAGTATCCAGAGGCGAGGCAGGCGTTGCATATATGAGCAAGCCTCTCTATCATGTTGTCGGGGAGTTGAGCCAGGATCTTCTTGTTAATGTGACTTTGACCAGGTGATTTGTTTTTAAACCCTTTAATGACGGCTGACACATCTGCAGGAACAATGCGTTCCGTCAGGTAGCTTCCGTCCACCAGTCTGGTGAAGTCAGTCCGTGGGAGCGGCTGGAGCAGGTGCTGATGGTCCTGCAACTGACCCAAAATGTCCTCCTCAAACTCCCTGTCGAAGCCCTCGTTCTCCTGTTCACTAATGGTAAAGATCTTTCGTAAATATCGCCGATGTAGTTGTTCTTGGTTTTCTTCCTCGAATATTTTTACGTTGTTTTGGTCGAGCAGGTAAGGGACCGTGCTAGAGGTGGAACCCATCAGTCGCTTGATCCCTTTCCAGAATGCAGCAGAATCGCGGTAATTGTTGGCTGCCTCCCACACCAAGGCGGCCCACTTTTGTTCATGTAGACGTTTGCTCTCGTGCTGGATGTCAGTCTGTAGCTCTCGGTACCGGTCTCTCAGCTCCTGCGTCCACCCGCGGATACTGGCTAGCTGTCTCACGTGAGTGTACTGGACACTGAGCTGCCTCAGCTGGTGACTAGTGTGAGGATGGGGAATGGTCCTGTAACTGGTGGTCGGGATGTTGTTGTCCATCTCCGTCTTCACATCCTTATACCATTGTTCGACCGCGTCGTCGATGTCATTAGGGCTGGCTTCTTCCAGGTTTCTCCCCTGCTTGAGACTGAGAGACTCCTTGAAAGAGTCCCAGTCTGCCCGTTTGAGGTTTGACCTGATGTTGGCGGGTATCATAATGGG
>NW_024716204.1:0-11712 GCF_018991925.1 Homarus americanus | reverse complement strand
CCTTCAATTATTATTATTATTATTATTATTATTATTATTATTATTATTATTATTATTAACAATACAACATGTGGCTGGAACAACAGTAGAAATTAGAAATAAGATAAAAAGTTGTATTAAATTAAATATTAAAACACAAACAAGAACCACAGGTACAAGTCGATCAGTTTTTTATCATGAGAGAGAGAGAGAGAGAGAGAGAGAGAGAGAGAGAGAGAGAGAGAGAGAGAGTCCCTGGCTCACTGTTACGTTATGACAAAGTTGTTAGTAAATATATTGTATGGAAATTGTGTTGATACTCTCTCTCTCTCTCTCTCTCTCTGTGTGTGTCTCTCTCTCTCTCTCTCACACACACACCAACCACAAACAAACAACACATCACAAACAAACAAGCAAGCAACAACACAACACAAACAATAATGACACCACAAAAAGCACCATTCTAAAAAACAAACAAACATACCAACAAACAACAAAACAAACAAACAATAAAACGAACAAACGAAGAATAAAACAAAACAAACAAACAATAAAACAAACAAACATACATAAAAACAATCAAACAAACATAAAAAAAATAAAAAAAACCCTCTTCAACAATCCACCACCACCAAGGACTTCACTAACCTACCACCTCCACCACCACCTCCTACAACACTATTTATAATCCAAAAACTTCCCAAAGGTCACTCCTGCCTCGGTGACCTTTGGGGGTTAACACTGCCCACTGGTCTAGATCTAGCGAGAAAACTGCCCCCACCCAAAGGTCACTTGTTGGGTGTCACAAAGCGCCTGCTGGGTGATTTAGGTGAGTCTTCCCCCGCCCTCCCCCATCCCCCCTCTCCAACCCAGGGTCACAGATTGTAAGGTTAAGGCGTTTGAATTTTAATTTAGTTGATGATGATATAATGCAGGAGGAGGAGGAGGAGGAGGAGGAGGAGGAGGAGAAGGAAAAAAGAAGAACAAGAAGGCTAGATTACGTTAGGTTACGTTAGGTTAGGTTAGGGTAGATTAGGTTAAGTTAGGTTAGGTCTGGTCAGGTTACATTATGCATGAAGGTATTCATTTATATGTATATTTATGATCTACAGGATCGTTTATGGCCAGTCAAAAGCTTCCAGAAAAGATTAATACATAGAAGTTATCACTAATGGCCAATTATCCCTATTTAGTGTAACATACAGGATATATTAGGTGGAGTTCCGCTTTTATTTGTTTGTTTTCATATTATTTAAGTCATTTATTTGTTAACATTTAGCTTAGAATAAGTAAATATTATACAAAACAAAACATTGAAAAACTCACAAGTGAATTTGTAACATATAATCAAGTCGAGATAATATTACCAATACCACTTGCTGGTCAAGCTCCGAAAGAGTTGTCCGGGGGTCTAGCTAACCTCTGGTCGGGGCTTGACCAGCACGAAAAAAAAAAAAAATTTTTTACTAAACGTGATTTTGGCAACCTGTGGTGTAATAGTCAGCATACTCGCCTTGCAAGCGAGTGGACCCCTGTTCGATTCCCGGACGGAGTGAAACTATGAGCATTTTTTTTTTACGACATTTGGCTTTCTATTTACCAGTAAATGGGAACCTAGATGTTAATCGATTTGCGGATCTTATTCTGGAATAATGGTTAGCCAGTGCAGTTGCCGAGGTGTCCGGTCTTCTCGGACTATTCATTGAAACTGGGTCATACAACTCGTTAACTTAGGGTGTGGTTGTGGTGTTGGCGACAGATTCTAACACCTTAAACAAATTCACGCCTAGGTTGCTCTAGAGCCGGCCATCCTCGTACACAAAGGGCAACCATTATTGTTACGTGTGTAATATTACCATCACTACCACAACCAGCATTATCACTACTATTGTCATCTTCTCAACTATCATCATTCCTCCCCTCTTCCTCCTCCTGCCTCCATATTTTAATAATTATCGTCTCAATTATTATTATTATCATCATTATTTTTATTATTATTATTACCGTATTATTATTTTTATTATTATTATTATTATTATTATTATTATTATTATTAACAATACAACATGTGGCTGGAACAACAGTAGAAATTAGAAATAAGATAAAAAGTTGTATTAAATTAACAATGAAACCACAAACAAGAACCACAGGTACAAGTCGATCAGTTTTTTATCATGAGAGAGAGAGAGAGAGAGAGAGAGTCCCTGGCTCACTGTTACGTTATGACAAAGTTGTTGGTAAATATATGGTATGGAAATTGTGTTGATTCTCTCTCTCTCTCTCTCTCTCTCTCACACACCAACTACAAACAAATAACACATCACAAACAAACAAGCAAGCAACAACACGACACAAACAATAATGACACCACAAAAAACATCATTCTAAAAAACAAACAATAAAACAAACAAAAACAATAAAACAAACAAACATACCAACAAACAATAAAAAAACAAACAATCAAACAAACAATAAAACGGTCAAACGAAGAATAAAACAAAACAAACACAATAAAACATACAAACAAACAATGAAACAAACAAACATACATAAAAACAATCAAACAAACATAAAAACAATAAAAAAACAGACCCTCTTCAACAAACCACCACCACCAAGGACTTCACTAACCTACCACCTCCACCACCACCTCCTACAACACTATTTATAATCCCAAAACTTCCCAAAGGTCACTCCTGCCTCGGTGACCTTTGGGGGTTAACACTGCCTACTGGTCTAGATCTGGCGAGAAAACTGCCCCCACCCAAAGGACACTTGTTGGGTGTCACAAAGCGCCTGCTGGGTGATTTAGGTGAGTCTTCCCCCGCCCTCCCCCATCCCCCCTCTCCAACCCAGGGTCACAGTGTGTAAGGTTAAGGCGTTTGAATTTTAATTTAGTTGATGATGATATAAAGCAGAGGAGGAGGAGGAGGAGGAGGAGGAGGAGGAGAACAAGAACAAGAACAAGAACAAGAAGAACAAGAACAAGAAGGCTAGATTACGTTAGGTTAGGTTAGGCTAGATTAGGTTAAGTTAGGTTAGGTCTGGTCAGGTTACATTATGCATGAAGGTATTCATTTATATGTATAATTATGATCTACAGGATCGTTTATGGCCGGTCAAAAGTTTCTAGAAAAGAGAAATACAAAGTTATCACTAATGGCCAAATATACCTATTAAGTGTAACATACAGTATATATTAGGTGGAGTTCCGCTTTTAGTTGTTTGTTTTCGTATTATTTAAGTCACTTATTTGTTAACATTTAGCTTAGAATAAGTAAATTTAAAAAAAAAAACATTGAAAAACTCACGTGACTTTGTAACATATAATGAAGTCTAGATGATAATACCAATACCACGTGCTAGTGAAGCTCCGAAAGAGTTGTCCGGGGGTCTAGCTAACCTCTGGTCGGGGCTTGACCAGCACGAAAAAAAAAACTTTTTGTTTACTAAACGTGATTTTGACAACCTGTGGTGTAACAGTCAGCATGCTCGCCTTGCAAGCAAGTGGACCCGTGTTCAATTCCCGGACAGAGTGAAATTATGAGCAGTTTTTTTTTATGCCATTTGGCTTTCTATTTACCAGTAAAAGGGAACCTGGATGTTAATCGATTTGCGGATCTTACTGTATTCTGGAATAATGGTTAGCCAGTGCAGTTGGCGAGTTGTGCGGTCTTCTCGGACTATTCCTTGAAACTAGGTCATACAACTCGTTAACTTAGGGTGTGGTTGTGGTGTTGGCGACAGATTCTAACACCTTCAACAAATTCACGCCTAGGTTGCTCTAGAGCCGGCCATCCTCGTACACGAAGGGCAACCATTATTGTTACGTGTATAATATTACCATCACTACCACAACCAGCATTATCACTACTATTGTCATCTTCTCAACTATCATCATTCCTTCCCTCTTCCTCCTCCTGCCTCCATATTTTAATAATTATCGTCTCAATTATTATTATTATCATCATTATTTTTATCATTATTATTACCGTATTATTATTATTATTATTATTATTATTATTATCATCAATACAACATGTGGCTGGAACAACAGTAGAAATTAGAAATAAGATAAAAAGTTGTATTAAATTAACAATTAAAACACAAACAAGAACCACAGGTACAAGTCGATCAGTTATTTATCATGAGAGAGAGAGAGAGAGAGAGAGAGAGAGAGAGAGAGAGAGACCCTGGCTCACTGTTACGTTATGACAAAGTTGTTGGTAAATATATGGTATGGAAATTGTGTTGATACTCTCTCTCTCTCTCTCTCTCTCTCTCTCTCTCTCTCTCACACACACACACACACGCGCACACACACACACACCGACCGCTAACAAGCAACACAACACAAAAATGACACCACAAAAAAATCATTCCAAAAAACATACAAACAATAAAACAAACAAACGAACAAGAAAATAAACAAACAAACAATAACACAAACAAATAAACAAACAAACAATAAAACAGCCAAACAATAAAACAAACATACATACAAACAATCAATCAAACAAACAATACAAACAATCAAACAATAAAACAAACGAACAATCAACAAACACACAGACAAAAAACAAACACTAAAACAAACAGCCAAACAGTAAAACAAACAAACAAACAAACAGACCCTGTTCAACAAACCACTACCACCAAGGACTTCAATAACCTACCACCTCCTCCACCACCTCCTACAACACTATTTTTTATTTTATTTTATTTTTTTTTTATTGGGCACTTCCCTACATCCTTGTGTAAGGTGAAGCGCAGAAGCGTTTACAGCACCCAACAGGGAAGCCTGCTAAGTTCATGCTTGCCTTTATGTCTTATGAGTTAAGAGAGTAGAAGTACTATTTATAATCCAAAACTCCCCAAAGGTCACTCCTGCCTCGGTGACCTTTGGAGGGTAACACTGCCCACTCGTCTAGATCTGGCAAGAAAACTGCCCCCACCCAAAGGTCACTTGTTGGGTGTTACAAAGAGCCTGCTGGGTGTGCTGGGTGTGTTGGGTGATTTAGGTGAGTCTCCCCCCGCCTCCCCCAACAATCCCCCATCCCCCCTCTCCACCCACAACCCAGGGCCACGGTGTGTAAGGTTAAGGCGTTCAAATTCTAATTGGGTCCATGATGAAATAATGCAGGTGAGGAAGAGGAGGAAGAGGAGAAGAAGAAGAAGGATAGATTACGTTAGGTTAGGTTAGGTTAGGTTAGGTTAGGCTAGATTAGGTTAAGTTAGGTTAGGTCTGGTCAGGTTACATTATGCATGAAGGTATTCATTTATATGTATATTTATGATCTACAGGATCGTTTAGGGCCAGTGAAAAGCTTCCAGAAAAGATAAATATATAGAAGTTATCACTAATGGCCAATTATCCCTATTTAGTGTAACATACAGTATATATTAGGTGGAGTTCCGCTTTTATTAGTTTTTTTCGTATTATTTAAGTCATTTATTTGTTGACATTTAGCTTAGAATAAGTAAATATTAAAAAAAAAACATTGAAAAACTCACGTGACTTTGTAACATATAATTAAGTCGAGATGATAACCAATACCACGTGCTGGTCAAGCTCCGAAAGAGTTGTCCGGGGGTCTAGCTAACCTCTGGTCGGGGCTTGACCAGCACGAAACAAATAAAAAAATTTTTTTACTAAACGTGATTTTGGCAACCTGTGGTGTAATAGTCAGCATGCTCGCCTTGCAAGGGAGTGGACCCCTGTTCGATTCCCGGACAGAGTGAAACTATGAGCATTTTTTTTTACGTCATTTGACTTTCTATTTACCAGTAAATGGGAACCTGGATGTTAATCGATTTGCGGATCTTATTCTGGAATAATGGTTAGCCAGTGCAGTTGCCGAGTTGTCCGGTCTTCTCGGACTATTTCTTGAAACTGGGTCATACAACTCGTTAACTTTGCGTGTGGTTGTGGTGTTGGCGACAGATTCTAACACCTTAAACAAATTCACGCCTAGGTTGCTCTAGAGCCGGCCATCCTCGTACACGAAGGGCAACCATTATTGTTACGTGTATAATATTACCATCACTACCACAACCAGCGTTATCACTACTATTGTCACCTTCTCAACTATCATCATTCCTTCCCTCTTCCTCCTCCTGCCTCCATATTTTAATAATTATCGTCTCAATTATTATTATTATCATCATTATTTTTATTATTATTATTACCGTATTATTATTATTATTATTATTATTATTATTATTATTATTATTATTATTATTATTAACAATACATGTGGCTGGAACAACAGTAGAAATTAGAAATAAGATAAAAAGTTGTATTAAATTAACAATTAAACCACAAACAAGAACCACAGGTACAAGTCGATCAGTTTTTTATCATGAGAGAGAGAGAGAGAGAGAGAGAGAGAGAGAGAGAGAGAGAGAGAGAGAGAGAGAGAGACCCACCGTTAATAAAGGAACCTTGAGCATCACTCCTTTACATTACTGACGAAGAAAAAGTAATAATAACTTTTAGAAAATTCAGAGACCCGCAGACCCACGAACACACAAGACCCGAGCCATTTATCACCACACACTGAAGGACCATGACATACCAACCTGGGGGTCTTGTGTCTGTCTGTCTATTTGATATATTCATCTGTCTAAGTGTATGTCCATTTCATTATATATTTATTCGTGTATTTATCTCTGTCTGTCTGCCTGTTTGGTCGTTTATCAAAATTATCAAACAGCAGGTGGAGTGGGGAGGGAGAGGGGGGGGCGATGATTCGCAGTTTCGCCACCTAGTCCATTAAGTTAACCTAACATTAAACTAATGTAACCTAACATAACGCAAAGCTAACCTAACCAAACCAAACCAAACATTAACCTGCCCTATCTTTATAACACTTATCCTAACATTAACCGGATATCATAAAGTTAAGGAGCCATCCCTTGTTTCAACCTAACCAAACCTAACCTAATTAAAACCTAATCTAACTCAATCTAACCCAATTTAACCTAACCTAACCTAACCTAGTCTTCAAGAGATCCCTAACACAACTTAACTTAACCTAAACTAACCTAACCCTCGGAAGGAGTTAGAAAGGGCTGCGTGCTATCTCCAGGACTGCATAATCACCGATCAAAACTTTATAATGAGAAAAGTTATAATAAACGATGAAGGACTAAAAGTTAATGGTAACGTAGTATCAAATATTCGATATGCAGATGATACTGGTCTGAACTCGGGATAGTGAAGAGACGGTATTAAACTATGATGAACAAGACTAGTGGCCAAGACGGTGAATAATGTGGCCTAGGGTTAATGCTGTATATAAAGACGGGAATAATGGTTATTTTTAATGTCAAACCAAATCCTAAAAGATGATGACAGGGAACTTAACCCAGCTGTTATAACCTTTAACGATGGTTTAAGCTATAAATCTTTAAGGACGTTGGTTTAAACAATAACATTCGAAGGACGATAATTAAAGCTAAGAATCCTCAAGAGGTTAGTTATTGCATCATCCTGAATGGTGGAAACTATTGTGTATTTTGTAAGTAAACATTATGTGTGATGGTCGACCTACGTGCCCCGCCAGCAGGGAAGACAGCAGTAATGTCCGACACAGTGGTAGGTAAGAAACATTGTCTTGGGTCGTAAGGTAAGGGCGACGACACCTGCCACAAGTCACACGCCCATCCGAGGACAGGATGAAATGTGTGTGTGTCCGGAGAATGGTGGGCGGGGCGCACAGACACGTGTAAGGAGCTTGTAAATGGATCTTTGGCTACGTGTGTGGTGGCCGCCGTGGACACGGGGAAGGGGAGGGAGTGTGGAGACCAGCCGACCTTCACTAATTATGTGAAGAATATATGTGAGAATCTATCGACGTAGTAATAGTCTGTCGGTGGAGTAAGTAAGTAAGTAAGTAAATGTGTGTGTGATCGGCTGGTGTCGTCGGTGCACCCAAGGCACAGTCAGGGGTCTACCATAAAACACACTGCCAGTACTGGTAATGAGCAGCGTCTGGCCTTCTCCTCACAGTCATAAAACTCCTTCGCCAGACGCATGGTCGCCTTTGACACACAAAAATGCAATCATTCATTAAAACGTAATTGGCTATAAACTTTTGAGTGTAAAATACCCATTTATTGTGAACTTAACAAATTGGTAAATCAGGTGTGTTTATGTAAGCTTGGGTCAGTGGTGTTAAATTTACTGCTGACTAATTATATTATTTTTAAACCAGTATTTATATGTTATTATTACAGTTAAAGTTAAGTCGTTATCATATTTAAAGGTCATCATCATTATCACCATTCATCATCATCATCATGTAAAGGTATTAATAAAAATGAAAAACTACGTAACGTATACCAGAACTAAAACGTTTGCCGGATTTATGAACTAAACCGTCTGCCGGATATATGAACTAAAACATTTGCCGGATATATGAACTAAAACATTTGCCGGATATATGAACTAAAATATTTGCCGGATATATGAACTAAAACATTTGCCGGATATATGAACTAAAACATTTGCCGGATATATGCACTAAAACGTTTGCTGAATATATGCACTAAAACGTTTGCTGGATATATGAACTAAACCGTTTGCCGGATATATGAACTAAAACATGTGCCGGATATATGAACTAAAACATATGCCGGATATATGAGCTAAAACATTTGCCGGATATATGAACTAAAATATTTGCCGGATATATGAACGAAAACATTTGCCGGATATATGAACTAAAACGTTTGCCGGATATATGAACTAAACCGTCTGCCGGATATATGAACTAAAACATTTGCCGGATATATGAACTAAAACATTTGCCGGATATATGAACTAAAACATTTGCCGGATATATGCACTAAAACGTTTGCTGGATATATGAACTAAACCGTTTGCCGGATATATGAACTAAAACATGTGCCGGATATATGAACTAAAACATTTGCCGGATACATGAACTAAAACATTTGCCGGATATATGAACTAAAATATTTGCCGATATGAACGAAAACATTTGCCGGATATATGAACTAAAACGTTTGCCGGATATGTAAACTAAACCGTCTGCCGGATATATGAACTAAAACATTTGCCGAATATATGAACTAAAACATTTGCCAGATATATGAACTAAAACATTTGCCGGATATATGAAGTAAACCGTTTGCCGGAGATATCATATAAAAAACCCTAACTACAGAACCAGTTAAGTGACGTGCCGTGTTATGGACTCTTCCGGAACTGTGATTACAATAATTATTCTCACACGAGGCAGTGACGTCACGCGGACAATGGCGGAGAACAGCTGACGTCGACTGTTATTACTGTATAACTGTATACGTGTAATACCATTGAGAAGAGAAGAGAAGAGAGAAATCATTAACAACAGGTACCAAACAAAACTCACTAGACCATTACATGTTCCCGCCGCCTATACGGACTTATACGGCAATTCATTTGATTTATTTCCCAGTCTGACCAGTGGCTGTCCAGTAGTCTCTTAAAGTATAAACATGCTCAGGATTCAAAGTGTACCTGTATCTCTCCTGTTAAGTGTACTTGTATCTGTCCTGTTAAGTGTACTCTGTATCTGTCCTGTTAAGTGTACTTGTATCTGTCCTGTTAAGTGTACTTGTATCTGTCCTGTTAAGTGTACTTGTATCTGTCCTGTTAAGTGTACTTGTATCTGTCCTGTTAAGTGTACTTGTATCTGTCCTGTTAAGTGTACTTGTATCTGTCCTGTTAAGTGTACTTGTATCTGTCCTGTTAAGTGTACTTGTATCTGTCCTCTTAAGTGTACCTGTATCTGCCCTGTTAAGTGTACCTGCATCTGTCCTGTTAAGTGTACCTGTATCTGTCCTCTTAAGTGTACTTGTATCTGTCCTGTTAAGTGTACTTGCATCTGTCCTCTTAAGTGTACCTGCATCTGTCCTGTTAAGTGTACCTGCATCTGTCCTGTTAAGTGTACCTGTATCTGTCCTGTTAAGTGTACTTGTATCTGTCCTGTTAAGTGTACTTGTATCTGTCCTGTTAAGTGTACCTGTATCTGTCCTGTTAAGTGTACTTGTATCTGTCTTGTCAAGTGTACTTGTATCTGTCCTGTTAAGTGTACCTGCATCTGTCCTGTTAAGTGTACTTGTATCTGTCTTGTTAAGTGTACCTGTATCTGTCCTGTTAAGTGTACCTGTATCTGCCATGTTAAGTGTACTTGCATGTCCTGTTAAGTGTACCTGCATCTGTCCTGTTAAGTGTACCTATATCTGTCCTGTT
This sequence comes from Homarus americanus, assembly GCF_018991925.1. Taxonomy (NCBI): domain Eukaryota; kingdom Metazoa; phylum Arthropoda; class Malacostraca; order Decapoda; family Nephropidae; genus Homarus; species Homarus americanus. Next base: position 1,469 of record NW_024716204.1, on the reverse strand, counting down.
AAGTGTACTTGTATCTGTCCTGTTAAGTGTACTTGTATCTGTCCTCTTAAGTGTACCTGTATCTGTCCTGTTAAGTGTACTTGTATCTGTCCTGTTAAGTGTACCTATATCTGTCCTGTTAAGTGTACCTGTATCTGTCCTGTTAAGTGTACTTGCATCTGTCCTGTTAAGTGTACTTGTATCTGTCTTGTTAAGTGTACTTGTATGTCCTGTTAAGTGTACTTGTATCTGTCCTGTTATGTAAATTTTGTATCTGAACCTGTTAAGTGTACCTGTATCTGCCAAGTGTTAAGTGTACTCTGTATCTGTCCTGTTAGGTGTACTTGTATCTGTCCTGTTAAGTGTACCTGTATCTGTCCTGTTAAGTGTACTTGTATCTGTCTTGTTAAGTGTACCTGTATCTGCCATGTTAAGTGTACTTGTATGTCCTGTTGTGTACTTGTATCTGTCTTGTTAAGTGTACCTGTATCTGCCATGTTAAGTGTACTTGTATCTGTCTTGTTAAGTGTACCTGTATCTGCCATGTTAAGTGTACCTGTATCTGTCCTGTTAAGTGTACTTGTATCTGTCTTGTTAAGTGTACCTGTATCTGCCATGTTAAGTGTACTTGCATCTGTCCTGGTAAGTGTACTTGTATCTGTCCTGTTAAGTGTACCTGTATCTGTCCTGTTAAGTGTACTTGTATCTGTCCTGTTAAGTGTACCTGTATCTGTCTTGTTAAGTGTACTTGTATCTGTCCTGTTAAGTGTACTTGCATCTGCCCTGTTAAGTGTACCTGTATCTGCCCTGTTAAGTGTACTTGTATCTGTCCTGTTAAGTGTACTTGTATCTGTCCTGTTAAGTGTACTTGTATCTGTACTGTTAAGTGTACCTGTATCTGTCTTGTTAAGTGTACCTGTATCTGTCCTGTTAAGTGTACCTGTATCTGTCCTGTTAAGTGTACTTGCATCTGTCCTGTTATGTACCTGTGTTCGCCCTGTTATGTACCTGTATCTGTCCTGTTAAGTGTACCTGTATCTGGTCCTGTTATGTACCTGTATCTGTCCTGTTAAGTGTACTTGTATCTGTCCTGTTAAGTGTACCTGTATCTGTCTTGTTAAGTGTACTTGTATCTGTCTTGTTAAGTGTACTTGTATCTGTCCTGTTAAGTGTACCTGTATCTGCCTTGTTAAGTGTACTTGTATCTGTCCTGTTAAGTGTACTTGTATCTGTCTTGTTAAGTGTACCTGTATCTGTCCTGTTAAGTGTACCTGTATCTGCCATGTTAAGTGTACTTGTATCTGTCCTGTTAAGTGTACTTGTATCTGTCTTGTTAAGTGTACCTGTATCTGCCATGTTAAGTGTACTTGTATCTGTCCTGTTAAGTGTACCTGTATCTGTCCTGTTAAGTGTACCTGTATCTGTCCTGTTAAGTGTACCTGTATCTGCCATGTTAAGTGTACTTGTATCTGTCTTGTTAAGTGTACTTG
>NW_024716203.1:25128-48860 GCF_018991925.1 Homarus americanus | reverse complement strand
CCTTTTCTCTGGACTGGTTATTGAGTAAAGTTTAATATCTAATAAATTCATAAACCAGTAACAGAAATATGGCATTTTTATAAAGTTATGATCCTTAACGTTGACACAACCGTCACTTGTGGTAAGACGGTACCTCTGACAGTTGCTCTTTGTGGGAGAATTACCATGTCAGTGGGGCTGTGCCTGGCTGGCCGACTCAGGTAAGGCCGTCATCATGTCAACATCACAGAGGAACCGCGTATACCCGGTGTTAGGTCCTGATGAAGCCCTGACCACTTGAAGTCAAAACTGCCTCGGTGTTATTTTACAGTAATATAAATTAGATAATTTCAGACATACTGTACATACCTGTACAAATATACCTATAATGCCATGATATATTGTGTTGTCAATCTGTGGAAGTCATCTACAGTATTGTCAATTAACAACCACCTTCAAATATTTCTGTCTTTATTACTTTACATGTTAATGGTATTTATAAAGTGTCTTTATTTCCCTGACTTTTGTCCATTCACAGAACATAACTTGACACTTAAATAACAGTAATTTGTTTGGAGTGATTTACTCCTTATATTTTATATACTGTACATCACTGCCAGAACATCATAATAGTTAACTAATGCTCTGTCCTTCCTCTACACTCCAGACAGTCACCAGGATTGAGTCTAACTACATTGTCGTCGTCTGTGTTTATCTCAGCAACAAGTAAACGTGTCGGTAGCTGCCCCAGGCCGAGATAAGTCACAAGTCACTAATGGACATCTTCTCTCTTGTACAGGAGAAGGTAAGAGGTTTTTTTCTGACTGGATTAGCCCACGAGGACACAGGTCAATGACCCACGTCAGGGCCTGGGGGGCAAAAATATATTAATAATAATAATAATAATAGAGTAATGTCTTTGTTAGCCGGAATCCCTTAAACCCGTAACTCTCTGATAGCCGGAATTGACATTTTCTCGGAAAATCGTTCCCAAAGCCGGATTTTTCCGGAAAATACCGAGAAAATTCTGGGGATGAGGGAGTTTTTTCCGGGTTTTAGAAAGTCTTCTCGATACCCGGAAATCTCTCATTCCCAGAGGAGCTCTGCACCAGTTGTTCCGGCTAAGGGGATATCACTGTAACACTACTAATAATAGAGTAACCCGCCGATAAATAGGAATTTCATATAACTTGGCACATATATGGTCTAGGAATGTATTATATCATAATTCAGGAAGTGACGAGATATATAAAATTACTTGGGAATATCTCGGCATATCTGGACACCTGTGTCACCTACCATACCTCTGTGTCACCTGCCATACCTCTGTGTCACCTACCATACATCTGTCACCTACCATACCTCTCTGTCACCTACCATACCTGTGTCACCTACCATACCTCCGTTTCACCTGCCATACCTCCGTGTCACCTACCATACATCTGTGTCACCTACCTTGCCTCTGTGTCACCTACCATGCCTCTGTGCACCTACCATACCTCTGTGTCACCTACCATACCTCTGTCACCTACCATACCTCTCTGTCACCTACCTTACCTGTGTCACCTACCATACCTCTGTTTCACCTACCATACCTCTGTGTCACCTACCATACATCTGTGTCACCTACCATACCTCTGTCACCTACCATACCTCTGTGTCACCTACCATACCTGCTGCAATGCGCCCTACCATACCTGTGTCACCTACCCACCTCTGTTTCACCTACCATACCTCTGTGTCACCTACCATACCTCTGTGTCACCTACCATACCTCTGTGTCACCTACCATACCTCTGTGTCACCTACCATACCTCTGCCACCTACCATACCTCTGTGTCACCTACCATGCCTCTGTGTCACCTACCATGCCTCTGTGTCACCTACCATGCCTCTGTGTCACCTACCATACATCTGTCTTTCGCCATCTGTGTCTCTATACCTCTGTCACCTACCATGCCTCTGTCTCCCAGCATACATCACCAATGTCACCCTATACCTCTGTCTCCTACCATACATCTGTGTCACCTACCATACCTCTGTCACCTACCATACATCTGTGTCACCTACCCATGCCTCTGTCACCTACCATACATCTGTGTCACCTACCATCACCTCTGTCACCCTACTGTACCTCTGTCACCTACCATACCTCTGTCACCTACCATACCTCTGTCACCTACCATACATCAGCCACCTACCATACATCTGTGTCACCTACCATACCTCTGTCACCTACATACATCTGTGTACCTACCATACCTCTGTCACCCACCATACACATCTGTGTCTTACCATACCTCTGTCACCTACCATACCTCTGTCTACCATACCTCTGTCACCTACCATACCTCTGTGTCACCTACCATACCTCCGTGTCGCCTACCATACCTCCCTGTCACCTACCATACATCTGTGTCACCTACCATACCTCTGTGTCACCTACCATACATCTGTGTCACTAACCATACCTCTGTGTCACCTACCATACCTCTGTGTCACCTACCATACCTCTGTGTCACCTACCATACCTCTGTGTCACTTACCATACCTCTCTGTCACCTATCATACATCTGTGTCACCTACCATACCTCTGTGTCACCTATCATACCTCTGTGTCACCTACCATACCTCTGTGTCACCTACCATACCTCTCACCTACCACGCACATCTGTCACCTACCATGCCTCTGTCTGCCTACCCATACCTCTGTCTACCATACATCTGTCACCTACATACCTCTGTGTCACCTACATACCTCTGTTACCTCACCATACCTCTGTGTCACCCCTACCTACCATACCTCTGTGTCACCTACCATACATCTGTGTCACCTACCATACCTCTGTGTCACCTACCATACATCTGTGTCACCTACCATACCTCTGTGTCACCTACCATACATGTGTCAACACCCACCATATCTCTGTGTCACCTACCATACCTCTGTCACCTACCATACCTCCTGTCACCTACCATACATCTGTGTCACCTACCATACCCCAAGGTTACCCACCATACACTGTGTCACATACCATACCTCTGTCACCTACCATACATCTGTGTCACCTACCATACCTCCTCACCTACCATACATCTGTCACCTACCATACCTCTGTCACCTACCTCATACCTCCTGTCACCCACCATACTGTCACCTACCATACCTCTGTGTCACCTACCATACCTCTGTCACCTACCATACCTCTGTGTCACCTACCATACATCTGTCACCTACCATACCTCTGTCACCTACCATACCTCTGTCACCTACCATACATCTGTCACCTACCATACATCTGTCACCTACCATACCTCTGTGTCACCTACCATACATCTGTTACCTACCATACCTCTGTGTCACCTACCATACCTCTGTTGTAAGGGAGTTTGTTTTTACCTCATATTTATTCTATTTATTCTTCAATACTTATACTGTATACTTGTTTCATATCTATATTTTCTATTAATCTTATTTTCTTAGTCTTTCTGTCTAAGTATCTATCTTATATTTCTTTGCTTATATTTTCTAAGTCAATATTCTTTAATATATTTTATTCCTTCTCTGATGTACAGTGAACCCTCGCTTTACGCGGTTTCACTTTAAGCGTTTCTACATTTACGCGGTACCCTGCCAGAAACGGGTTTCCCATTTTACGTGGTGCGTCTACTCATATACACGGGTGAAGTATAATTGTTTTATTTAGCTCATAAAATTCATACAAATTATCAGGCCAGAATATAATTTACATTGCTGGAATTCTTACAATTTGATGATCATTTTGAATATAAGCATCATAGATTTTGCATTAGACATACAAATTTTGATCTAATGCAAATATTTTGTTTACTCAGAGCAAATATGTTGTCTTTTGTGCAAAATATATGAATTGTATATTCAAAATATTCCTGGTCTTGCAAGGAATCCAGCAATGTCAATTATATTATCCTAACTTTAGTCTGAGGTATTATTTATGACTAAAAATGTAAATATACTGTGATAACCCAATCATTTCTCTTGTAGGGAGGGAAGGTGGGGGTGAGGGGTTGGGAGGGAGGGAGGGACCCAGGGAGCAGGTGGGAAGAGGGGGGGAGGTGGGGTATTTTGATTGACAGGTAGTATTTCGGTAAGTACAGTATATTTTGTTTATTTATTGAAGATATTTGTTTTAGCTCATAAAATTAATACAAATTACCGGGCCAGAATATAATTTACATTGCTGGAATTCTTACAATTTGATGATCATTTTAAATATAAACATCATAGATTTTGCATTAGACATACAAATTTTAGATCTACTTTAAGTATTTTGTTTACTCTGAGTAAATATGTTTTCTTTTGTGCAAAATATATGTCATTTATATTCAAAATATTCCTGGTCTTGCAAGGAATCCAGCAATGTCAATTGTATTATCCTAACTTTAGTCTGAGGTATTATTTATTACTAAAAAGGTAAATATTCTGGTTTCTCCCACACATTTCTCTGGTAGGGAGGGTTGGTGGGGGTGGGGGGGCAGGGAGGGACCGACCGACCATCTGGCGAGGTTGGAAGAGGGGGGGAGGCAAGGGTACTTTCATTGACTGATAGTGTCGTGAAGAATATTTTTTTTTTTATTAACTGAAGATATTTGTTTTAGCTCATAAAATTCATACAAATTACCCGGCCAGAATATAATTTACATTGCTGGAATTCTTACAATTTGATGATCTTTTTGAATATAAACATCATAGATTTTGCATTAGACATACAAATTTTAGATCTACTTTAAGTATTTTGTTTACTCTGAGTAAATATGTTATCTTTTGTGCAAAATATATGACATTTATATTCAAAATATTCCTGGTCTTACAAGGAATCCAGCAATGTCAATACTATTATCCTAACTTTAGTTTGAGGTATTATTTATTACTATACCTTAAAATCTAGCAGTGGCGTGTCGTGAGGAAAATGCTAGGGTAAGCAAATGACGCTGGTAAGATCTCTGATGAAGCTGGAGTAAGAATATTAATATCATTTTATTATTCATTTAACATAATTATAAAATAGGAAGTAATTAACAAAATATTATTTTAACTTACCATTTTAAACATAGTTCAATGGAATTCTTCTTGGCTTACGAGCAAAATGATCAGTAACTTTGGTGTAAAATTCTGGCTTGCTCTGAAGATTATGCAATACTTCTTTTTCAATTGATAGAAGGGCTAAACTTTGCAATCTTTAGTAGATCACATACAGTGCATGCACATGCTGAACTTTGCTCCTCCTGCAACTGCATTTTCAGTTTGGGGGTATATTAATCCAAATAAATGCGTCGCACTCACACATCGTGACCTCTGAAAGTCAACTGAATTTCTTACGTTGAGTGTTGACATAGACCGTAGCCTCATACAGTGATACCATCTCTTTCAAAACAAAATCTATCAATTCGAAAAAAGTTTATAGCCATTATTAATTTATTATATTATTCCAAAATGACAATGACATTATTCAAGTACTATGATAATGAGTCCAATAGTCTACGAAACTGTGAAACATAAAAAAGGTCAGATAATTATTATTTACGGATACGAATTTATCATTGAAAAAAAAAATAATGAACTGGTAATGCTGCGGTGCTGCTGGCAGCGAGTATAGGGGGTGGGGGAGGGGGACCAGGGAGGACGCTGTGCTTACGTTGTCCAAATTTCTAGCACAATTAATTATACTGACTGATAATAACAAATATTATTGAGGGGACATTCCAGCATCAGAATGCTTTCCACAGCTTATTAAATTGATCTGAACCTTATTTACATGGGTTTGGAAAAAGGGGAGTAACATAAGTTAAATTATTTGTTCTCATCTTACGTCTGGCAATGGCATACCATTGACGCTGTGAGCGTGGGGGAACGAGGGTACTGCAGTGGAATATTGCGTACTTGAGGGATAGATTTTCAAGCGGAAAATGCCCGTCTTGCAAGTTTCACAAATTAACTGGGACAAAAAAAAATGCACAATGCTATACACGATTGAATTAAATAATATGATAATTAAATAAGATATTTTTATTTGGAAGGGAATCATTGTTATAGGGTAAGCAATGCTTACCTTGCTTCTTATGAATACACGCCACTGAAATCTAGTGGTTTTCCCCCAGACATTTCTCAAAGAGAGAAGAGCCAGGAGTGTGAGAAGAGGGGGAGGGAGTTGAGTCCAATATTTGAATGGACATTAACTTGGCGACTGTATTTCTCTATTTCTCTTAAGTATTAATTGTGTGCATGTACCATCATAAAATTAAGATGTTATTTTTACTAGAACATAGGTATTGTGTCGGAAAAACTGGAGTTTGGGGGTCAGGCGGTCTCTATTTCATTTAATCCCATATGTTATGTTGTTCACTTTACGCGTTTCTCACTTTACGCGGGCCTCCGTGGGTTCAATTGACCGTGTAAAGTGAGGGTTCACTGTACTGTATACAGCTCCTCCCCGACTTACGACCTACTTGACTTATGACCACCCTGACATATGACCGTCTCCAGTCGTACCAAAATTTTGTCAAATTACGTATTTTCGAATCCCAAGTCAGTGATCACGCTGTGTACTGACAAAAGTTTTCTTTGTAATTCACTTTAAAATAACTGGCAAGCTTAAAAGTGAGAGTTTTGTGGTGGTGAGAAGAAAAAGAGACACCCATTTTAGATTTTCTATGTATTATTTAAGGATTTTCGACTTACGACCTGGATTTGGATCCGTAACCCCGTCTTAAAGGGAGGAGCTGTACTGTACTGTACTATACTGTACTGTACTATACTATACAGTAGAACGTCGATATAATACGAGATATGTTCCAAGAGAGGTCGCTTTAAACCGAATTCGCACTAAATCAAAGTGTTGTTTCAACGGAATAATTTAGTTTGGTACTTGAGGAAAACACAAAATACTAAAAAGACTCAGAGTCTACCCAGATGCACCTCAGCCCATCTCCTAGAATAAACAAAACATTGTTTTTTTTGGAGTATTATGTTAAAACAAACACTCAGAAATCAACACAGCTAAAATTATGAGACGTGAAATGGTCTGTTTACGAGCGATCAGCTGATGTGAGAGGCTGGTCACATTGGTGCCACTCACCACCCGCCTGACTCACCCAGCACTCACTTTCCTCTCAACTTATTTTTTAATTACTTTATGCTATCAAAAATAGATTTTCACTCAACTTTAGTTACCGTATATCTCGGCCTATAAGGCGGCGGGGTGCATCAGACGGCCCCCCAAATTTCCAATTTAAAAGTAGCTTTTGAGCTCTATTCGCTGTATAAGATCGGTACCCCAAATAAAGCAGCTGACTTGAACACATAATAAATTATTTGTATATCAAGAGCCAGTGTGCTTCATAATATTACAAAATCTGCCGATATTAACTTGTTATAGAGTGTAGAAGTCGACAAAATTACCAGAAATACATGCAAACCATATTTGGCGGCCATTTTGAAAAGGTAATTGTGAGGCCGTACACACACTGAAGAACTACAACCAGCCAGTAGTAGTGTGTGTGTGGGAGCCATGTTTCACTTTATAATGTTTTTTTTTTTTGTTTTTTTTTTTACACAAAACGACGTTCTCCAGGTTGTCACTTAGTTTATTTATAATGTCAACGCGTTAATTTTGATAGATCTCATGATATACTACCTTCCTATTATTACTATTATGTAATGATAAGGGTTGACAGGAAGTAAAAGATTAATGAACAAATTTGGTTCAGTGTCGCATATGAAACATGATAACAAAAGATAAATAGCCGCAGCCGTTACAGGTGTCTGTTAGGTAAGAGTATTATTTGAAGTGTTAATCTTCCGTGCGTTGTCATGGTCGTAATCAGTTCACTCTACATACTAGGGTTAGTCTTACAGCACACTTACAGTACCAGGATAAGTCTTATAGTACGCTTACAGTAACAGGGTCAGTCTTACAGAACACTACCGCTTACGAAATAGCTCCAACTAATAATTTTACCAGCATGTTAACTAACCTACGAACTACAGCATACTGAAATTACATTGTAGGAGAAGATACTGCAAAACACAGAAAAACAAGAACACTGCATTTCCACCGCAACCATTGGTCCTCTGCTGAAGAAGACCGTAGGTTGCGGTGGAAATGTATAACACTAAATTAGGCAGCCGATGTTTTTGCAAAATTATAAAACATTTTTGCTTCTAATTACTACAACTTGGTGGAAATTATTTGAATTATATAGTAAAAGGTATTTCAAGGAAGTTACAGTTGATATGGGTTTATTCTCAAATAGTACAATGAACACGAGAACATAAAAACATAAGAAAGGAGGAAACTGCAGCGGGCCTATTGGCCCCTACTGGGCAGTCCCATTTATACCCAAAACCTATTGCTCATTAGGGAGTGACAGTTTGGCAAAAGTTTTCAAAATCTAATTGCTTGGGTTGGATTATTTGTCTATCGGCCACGCTAATTCCGAATATGTTTGAGTTTTTACATCATTGCATTAGAAGGTTTGTGGATACTTTTGGGTTTGGCATGAAAAACGCGAAAAAACTGTAAATAATAAAGGGACTGGCAATGTGGCACAACCTGTTAAAATCAAGTTATTGAATTGGATTATTCGACTACTGTGTACACTGGTTCATAATATGCTATTGTTTTACAACTCAATGCGCTACAAATTATGCCGATATTTTTGCTGCAAGTCACCACATACGCATATTTCGAAAACCAGGGCCTAATATTACCAACGGCGTGGATAGATTCCGTGGAATGAATTCAGGACATTCCCGCTCATGGAACATTACCAAACTCCGTATATGTGCCAATGGCAGGCCAATGGCAATATTTACAGAGTTTGTTGAGGCTCCCTGGACGGGAATACCCTGAATTTATTCCACGGAATCTATTCACGCCGTTGGTAATATTCGTCCCAGGACTGATCAACGAATTCAGCCCAAGTAGCTTGACTTGGACAGTTAAGGACAAAATCTCAGTCCGTACTTTTGAATAAAATATTGTTCAATAGGTGGTGATATTGAAGTGCTGAAAGTTGTTTTTTCTGTGTTGTTTTGCAGTTAGTTCAAAGGGCCGCTACCAAGATGGGTCGTCCTAAGATTAGCAACACTCAGCTGCGCCAGGGTAACGATAAGGTGTTCGGGGTTCGGATGCCTCTGCCATCTAACAAGTTGCCTCTGAACAAGGAAGTTGGAAGTGCCCTGGCTTATGAAGCAGAAAACGAGAGGTTAAGGAGAAGAACAAATGCTTTTGATTATATGGATGCCACCAACAAGGTGACTGAGAAGGTACTAGATGTGTATAGGAAGGCCACTGTCCCCACTATCTCTGAAATCAGGGTGAAAATGAGAGTCCACGACCTGTGGAGGATGCGGAGGGAGACGATGATGATGAAGGGAAATGGACAGAAACAGAAAAGGAAGAAAACGAAGAACGGGAAGCTGAAGATGAGGTTCGAGGATATAGCTGAGAAGTTGTTTGATGTGGCAGACGACAGCAAAGTGCACGAACGAGAGAAAAGCTTCCTGGCAGCCCAGAGGAAACCGGGAAGGGAGGGCTGCATTGATGGCGTTGACAAAATTGTGACTGCTAAGCTGAAAGAAGAGAGGGAGAAGGAAGCGAAGAGGGCAAAGAAAAGGGCTGAGGAAGAGAGGAAAACTGAGAAGATGAGGTCAAAGAGTAAGGAGGAGATGGAGAGGATGTCGTGTAAAGTGTCGGCAGTGGATGACAGTGCTCAGGAAGAAGATAGTGATTATAAGGATGTCAATGACAATGAGTTCAAGGCTATGGTCGACAGGAGAGCAAGAGCAGAGAAAAGGAAAAGGGAGAAAGAAGCCGAGGACAGGATCGGAGAAACTGCTGACAGGTTCAAGGTATCCAATGATGCAGTGGCTCACATCGCAAACACCATCAGAGCTGCAGACAACATCATAACTGAAGGGGACAAGTCTAAAGTGACTAACTGGAAGAAAGTGGAGAGAGTCAGGAAGAGGTCACGAGAACAGAAAAAAGAAAAGTTCAGGGCATTCCCGTCCAGGGAGCCTCAACAAACTCTGTAAATATTGCCATTGGCCTGCCATTGGCACATATACGGAGTTTGGTAATGTTCCATGAGCGGGAATGTCCTGAATTCATTCCACGGAATCTATCCACGCCGCTGGTAATATTGGGCCCTGGTTTTCGAAATATACGTATGTGGTGACTTGCAGCAAAAATATCGGCATAATTTGTAGCGCATTGAGTTGTAAAACAATAGCATATTATGAACCAGTGTACACAGTAGTCGAATAATCCAATTCAATAATTTGATTTTAACAGGTTGTGCCACATTGCCAGTCCCTTTATTATTTACAGTTTTTTCGCGTTTTCATGCCAAACCCAAAAGTATCCACAAACCTTCTAATGCAATGATGTAAAAAACTCAAACATATTCGGAATTAGCGTGGCCGATAGACAAATAATCCAACCCAAGCAATTAGATTTTGAAAACTTTGCCAAACTGTCACTCCCTATTGCTCATATATCCATCCAACCTATGTTTGAAGCTATCCAGCGTATTTTAGTTAATGCTGATGTTTGGTAAATTGTTCCACTCATCCACTACTCTAGTTCCAAACCAGTGTTTACCTTTCTTGCGCCTAAATCTAAATTTGTCTGATTTAAAACCATTGCTACGAATTCGTTCCTGGTTGGATAGTTTGAGTACCTTTGTTATATCACCTTTGTTTAGCCCTGACTTCCATTTATACACCTCGATTATATCGCCCTAACTTTAAGTCTCTCTAGGGAGTGCAAATTAAGATGCTTTAACCTGTCTCTGTACTGAAGGTTCCTAATGCCCGGGATTAGTCTTGTCTTTCTCCCCTGAATTCTTTCAAGGGATTCTATATCCATTCTGTAGTACGGTGACCAGAAATGAACTGCGTAATCTAAGTGAGGTTTCACAAGCGCAAGATATAAGTTGAGAATAACCTCGCTAGTCATGTAACTAACACTCCTTAGAATGAACCCAAGTATTTTGTTAGCCTTATTTCGAGCAAATACACATTGCTGACTTGGTTTAAGATTCCTACTTATCATTACTCATAAATCTTTCTCATATTCGGATTTCTCTATAACAACGTTGTTCATCTGATATCTGGTGCATCTGATATTTGGTGTTCATTTGATATCTACTTTTTTAGTTTTAGTTTTGATCCGAATAATATTGCTTCAGTATTTCCATGATGTAGGAATAATTCGTTGAAATTTGCTAGTTCTATCATTTGGATATTTACCTGACACTATAAGGGTACTGTCATCAGCTGTAACATAATTAACATAACAAAGGAAGGGCAATGGTCCTAGGATATTACCTAGCCGGACTCCACAGACTATCGGCAAAGTTTTTGATTCGGTATTATCTGCAGCGACAAATTGTTTCCTGTTGTTAAGATACAGTAAGAATTACATCAGTCAACATACCTGGTGCCAAGAGCTTACAGTTTTTCACATGGTATATCATGAGTAATTCTAACATTATTATTCCTGTGTAATTTACATGAACTATTTGCATCCAGACATGAGAGTCCTAAAGCCTTACTAGTGACCGTAAAAACATATTATAATCACAGATATATCATTGCACCTGAACATACACTGCTCCCTCTAGAATTCTGTATGCAATACACAAGATACTAACTGGCCGGTAATTACTTAGTACATCAAACCTGTTGCTTTTCTTATAGATATAATGTTATTCTGGCAAACTTATGTTCATGTGGTGCATTATTGATAGCGATGGAATGAGTAATAAGGGTGTCTTACTGGTGGGTTTAATACAGTGGCACTATCACTTAAAAAACTTGATTGTGATGTCATCAATAACTATGATCTTGTAGATTATTTAACTCAAATAGAACAAAGTTTTCTGTCACTAATAATGTGAGATTTAGCTTCACCCTCAAGAATCGTCATAGTTTCAGTAGGTGATACTCCAAACAGCTCTTCCGATTAAAGAACCCATTTATCGAACAACCTACAGTATGTAAAAGAGAAACGTCCATTACCAATAGAAATGGGCCCCAAGTCATTAAAATTTTCGAGAAACACATCAATTCCCAATGCGCGTCTTTGACGTCCCTGCAAAAAAAAAATTGCTCCAAACTAAGCTGGTGTTTGCAGGAACGAACCACTTATGATTGCCATTCAAGCCTAGGATATGAATATTACCTTTTATGATAGAATAAGGCAATCAATAAGGTATGTCTTATTTTGTTTAATTCACCGGAACACTCACGAGAGCTAGGCAGGAGTATAACACTCACGGGACCTAGGCAGGGGTACTGTATAACACTCACGGGACCTAGGCAGGAGTATAACACTCACGGGACCTAGGCAGGAGTACTGTATAACACTCACGGGACCTAGGCAGGAGTATAACACTCACGGGACCTAGGCAGGAGTACTGTATAACACTCACGGGACCTAGGCAGGGGTACTGTATAACACTCACGAGCTAGGGCAGGAGTATAAGACTCACGGGACCTAGGCAGGAGTATATAACACCCACGGACCTAGGCAGGAGTACTGTATAACACCCACGGACCTAGGTAGGTACTGTATAACACTCACGAGCTAGGCAGGAGTATAACACTCACGGACCTAGGCAGGGGTACTGTATAACACCACGGGACCTAGGTAGCAGGGTATAACAACACTCACGGGACCTATGGAGGAGTATAACACCTACGAGACCTAGGCAGGAGAGAGCAACACTCACGGGACCTAGGCAGGAGTACTGTATAACACTCCACGGGACCTAGGCAGGGTATAACACTCACGGGACCCATGGAGGAGTATAACACCCACGGGACCTAGGCAGGAGTATAACACCACGGGACCTGTGGCAGGAGTATATCACCCACGGACCCAGGCAGGGGTATAACACCACGGACCTAGGCAGGAGCACTGTATAACACCACGGGACCCAGGCAGGAGTATAACACTCACGGGACCTAGGCAGGAGTACTGTATAACACTCACGGGACCTAGGCAGGAGTACTGTATAACACTCACGGGACCTAGGCAGGGGTATAACACTCACGGGACCTATGGAGGAGTATAACACTCACGGGACCTAGGCAGGAGTATAACACTCACGGGACCTAGGCAGGAGTATAATACCCACGGGACCTAGGCAGGAGTATAATACCCACGGGACCTAGGCAGGAGTAATTGGGTATAAATACCTACGGGACTCCATAGGCAGGAGTACTGTATAACACCTCACGGGACCTAGGCAGGTATAACACTCACGGGACCCATGGAGGAGCATAACACTCACGGGACCTAGGCAGGAGTATAACACCCACGGGACCCAGGCAGGAGTACTGTATAACACCACGGACCCAGGCAGGGCATAACACTCACGGGACCTATGCGAGCATAACACTCACGGGATCGGCAGGAGTATAACACTCACGGGACCTAGGCAGGAGTACTGTATAACACTCACGGGACCTAGGCAGGGGTATAACACTCACGGGACCTATGGAGGAGTATAACACTCACGGGACCTAGGCAGGAGTATAACACTCACGGGACCTAGGCAGGAGTATAATACCCACGGGACCTAGGCAGGAGTATAATACCCACGGGACCTAGGCAGGAGTATAACACCCACGGGACCTAGGCAGGAGTATAACACCCACGGGACCTAGGCAGGAGTATAATACCCACGGGACCTAGGCAGGAGTATGGGAAGAAGAAAATAAACAAAATTTTTCATATATGCTAATGGCTTGTCACCCAAACCGGGCGGCTCTTTCGCTAGGCCACGGTAGGACGCCATCTTCCGGGAGGCTCCACATTGCCTCACTGTAGTGCATTAAGGTAAACCACATTTTTGGTTTTGCCATTAGCAGCAAGTATGTACAGGTTTTTGCCAGTTCCCACTCTGGAGCATCCAACATACAACTGTCCATGAGAGAAGCAAGGAAACACCAGGTTTAGGCCAACCATCTTTAGGGACTGTCCCTGGCTTTTGTAGATGGTCATGGCAAAGCTCACTTTCCTGATCTGTTTCCTGTGACCGACTGTCCGCTGTTCGCTTTCTGTTAGCATTAAGACGAGATTCCCTTCCCTGATCTGTTTCCTGTGACCGACTGTCCGCTGTTCGCTCCAGGCGCCTCATCCTCTAGGCAACGGTCGGACGTCACCCTTCGGGAGGCTCCACATTGTTTCACTGTTCAGTTCCCAAAACTTCTTCTTCCATCAATAGTTCATTAACGGTGTATGTAAGTTCCACCATGTTTTTCACTACAACGGTACAGCAAAGTATAGAAATTTTTTGCATTAAACTGTTAATATTTTATTGTCTAATCATCACTACATATAACACCAGCCATCATCACTACATATAACACCACCCATCATCACTACATATAACACCATCCATCATTACTACATATAACATTATCCATCATCACTACATATAACACCATCCATCATCACTACATATAACACCAGCCATCATCACTACATATAACACCACCTATCATCACTACATATAACATCATCCATTATCACTACATATAACACCATCCATCATCATCACTACATATAACACCATCCATCATCACTATAGATCGGTAAAGTAATTTCAGAGATTTTCGTGCGGACACACATACACACAAACACACAAACAAACACACACACAGACATACTTCTTTGTTTTATATATATAGAAAATACTTACCTGATAACCAAGATTGACGACATAATCAAATGAAGTAATCATTCTTATCTTATCACACGTGACACCTGATTGAGGACGCTATCAGAGGTACAGTACACACTCAGTCTGACAAAGATGAGAGCTTATAACTTCTCAGTCTTTTTTTTTCTCGTAAATGTAAGTCTACGAACTGACCCATCTAACTGACTTAAGCTATGATGAAAATAACATCCAACATAGCATATGATGGTGGGAGATGGTGGTGACGAAGATTGTGGTGGTGGTACAGGTAGATGGTGGTGACAGAGGGCGGTGGTGACAGATAGATGGTGATAACAGAGAGATGGTGGTGGTGACAGAAAGATGATGGTGGTACAGATAGATGGTGGTGACCGATAGATAATGGTGGTGATAAAGCGCGGTGGTGACAGATAGATGGTAGCGGTGACATATATGGTGATGGTGACAGATAGAAATGAGGTGGTGAATGATATATGGTGGTTACAACTAGATTGTGGTGGTGACAGAAAGATGGTGGTGGTGACAGACAGATGGTGGTGGTGACAGACAGATGGTGGTGGTGGCAGAGAGATGGTGGAGGTAATGAAATGATCTGCTCGGGTTAGTAGAGGACACAAGGGAGACTAAGCATTCCAGAGGAATATCACTGCTGAAAACGACCACCATCCTTGATTATATGTCGAAAACTCGTCTTTCTGACATAGTGATTGTCCAGTAGAAAAAACTCACCTCATCGTTGACAGCTATTGTAGAATAAGCTGTTGATAAAAAAGTGCGAGCGTTGTCGTCAGGCTGGCACAAATTGATCCGTGATAGATGAAACTATCCCATTACCTAAATAGATTGAGAAATTCTGGAACTCGTCTTACAACAAACTGAACGTGCATCTTGCATGTAACATTATCATACATGATGTCAAGGATACAGAATTTGTAATGAGTGACATGCTCATATATGATGAAACCCTTCCAGTACGCTTTTAATAGCAGCCTGGAGTTCATACTGCCAACCTGGCAGAGCTCAGCGATTGGTTGGAGGAGGCAGATGCTCCTATCATTTCACAAATGGGCTATTGCAAGACGGTGCCAGCGTGTCGTAATGATATGAAAGGGCGTGGGTGAAAAGCGGCAGCTTAAAACTTTACACATCCTGTCTGAAGAATTAGGTGTCGCTCTTGGCCAGGTGCTTGCCTTAAAACACATGTTACAACCAGTGATGAAACCATTAATAAGTTATGTATAAAGCATTGTGCCATGGTAGGCAACCCTTTGGATAATTTAGCCAAACTTGAGTCCCCCGTCCTCAGCGAGCAAGATATCTAGATGGCGGAACTTTTCCTTGTTCCAATAAGGTCAGACTCAAGATCCAAACCGACGGTCTCGATGTTTGATGCATTGTGAACTGAGTGTCATACTCGAAGTTCCACTATCAAAGCAGACGGTGAGCTGCTGCCTACGGCAATTGTGATCCAAGGGCGGTCACCCTTTTAGTTAATCAGAATGTGAACATGCTGGACCCGACTAATTTTGGATAGTTCTCTGAAACATTTTATGCGCCTCGAACTATTTTACCCTCTCAACTTCTAACAACATGTGATTGTGGTGGTAAGTGCTACACCAAGTGCTGTGGCTGAAAGACTGACAGCGTCCATTGAGCGATTTTTTGACAAAAAAAAGAAAACCAATTGTAAAGCAGTTTACCTCTTACTACTTAATAACCCCACAATCACTTTTAGTACCCCTGACTTTCCATGCTAGGATGAAGTCTGGGAGCAGCAGACACTAGTATTTGTACACATTAAATATTCTGACACATGTAAAGTTTCACCTGGTATGTGGTAACTGCACTATGCTTGTTAAGAAACAATAGAACTGGATAAGAAACCCAAATATTGTGTTGATCTGCAAGTTTTTGCGTTTCACATGCTTTATTTCTAAACTAATCATTTTTTCGTTTGTGAGGTTTGTGCTGGGCCGCTGACATCTTCTGCAAGAAGATGTCAGCTTTGGTCCTAGACTGAGGCTTGTTCTGCCGGTCAGTAAAAGCAGCACGTTTATCATCGACGAGTACATTAATTTCCGGAACATTTTCATTCAACCAATCCATGTGTATTCTTTCGACCTGGCCAAGGTTTTTGTCATGACAGTGTCGAAAATACTCCATTCGGCACTGAGATTTGGGATGTTTGTTGTTGAGTTGTTTACCAGCCCATATTCGAGCTACTTTCTGAAATCATGTGCTACCGTTTGATCCTAAAGACACTTACTATTAAAACCTCTTCTAGAGGCTTGTTGCCTTCGCCGTTTTGGGGTGACATGAAGTAAGAGCTGGTCTCTGACGAGCCGATGATCAGTGTCGCAGTGGTGTGAGCCACGCATGGCTCGGGTGATGAGGACATCTTAGCGATGTCTTTCTCTGACAATGATGTAGTCAATCATATGCCAATGTTTGGATCGTGGGTGGTGCCACGAGCCCTTGAACTGTCGGCCTGCCTAAACAAGGTACTGGTGATAGTGATGTTTTGTACAGCGCATTTGCTGAGGAAGAGTAGGCCGTTGGGATTTCATTTGCAGAGTCCATTTCTCCCTAGGATTTCCTGCCAAATGTCAGCATCTCTACCAACTCTGGCAATGAAGTCACCAAGGATCATAACCTTATCTACTCTGGGAGTAGAGGTTAGCATTGTGTCAAGGTCGGCATAAAAGGCCTCCTTGATGTTATCCTCTGCATCCAGTGTTGGGACATATGCACTGATGAAAAAGGCATGACGTGAGTGATGGCACTTGTTGATCCCAATAGGAATTTCAGTCAACCTATGTAAGATGTGTTCGCTGATGGCAAACCCAACTCCATAAAATGTGGTTTCTCTCTACAGCAGGCTTACCCTTCCAGAAGAAGGTATAGCCAGACCCCCGTTCTGTGAGACGACCCTCGTCTTGAAGCCGGACTTACTTTTGGATACAATGTCAATGCTATATCCAGTCAACTCATTTGCCACTTTGGCTGTTCTTCTTTCAGGAAGTGCGTTTGTGTCAGGATCCATAAGGGTCCTGACGTCCCATGCAGCAGCCATAAGAGGTTGTATACGTAGTTTGTTTTTGTTTTGATCTGTGATTAATAATTGCGTTTTCGTGCGCATAAGGATGACCTTAACTGGGTGCGGTTGACAAGTCAGGTTAGTTCTTTAGGGCACCTTTTCTAGCTCTCTTCCCATGTGTGGTGAGCAGAGGGCCTCCTCGAAAGGGCGCTCAGTTGCACAGACATGACCGGATTGCACTACTGCGTTAGATCCCAGTGCATAAACTACCATCTTAGCTGTGCCCCCCAAGTGCAGAGTTGTAACTGAAGACTCCCGGCAGTCACCTCTGACTGTCACATCGCATTTGTCCGTTGCCACAGGACTTTTGGGGTATAAGGGTTTGATGATGATTAGGAGTATGACGAGCTGGATGGTGGCTATGCGAGAGTTCATTTATGTGGTGAGGCAGGAGCGAAAACTACAACCACATATCTTGGCTCTCCATTTTCCTGATCCAGTGGTGCAAGTGTTGCAATGACTGGGGAGGTTGTTGAGGTTCGCCTTAGTAGTCTGTCCATCATGCGCTGCCTTCTTCCACCGGTGTAGTCGTTGAGGTTCCCATTTTGGTCACCTCTTCCACCTACACTGCTGTTGGGTCATATCAGAGTTCAGTAAGCATGTGTGTCTAATGTGGGGCTCCACCTCAGAAATTTCATTTGGGGTTTACTCCTATAGCCTTATACCTACCAAAGTTAATCCACAAGGCAGCGGGGCAGTGGTTGGTAGGCCCAATGCTACACCGGGATACCCTGCTGGTCTAGTCTAGGCCCACGAGACACCCAGTTACCGTGTGTTGCCGCGAGGAGGCACAACGGGAATCTTGATGGTGAAGAGGCTGTGTTCTGGCAGGGGAAGACTTATGCAAGTTGTTTGCCTGTTCGCCATGAGGGCTACCAAGTGCCGGTAGTTGAAAGCGAGAAGAAACAATCAGTGCTTCCACCTTAACACTAACATATTGCTGCCACACTAGATGCATTACACTACCCTGTGTGCGCGCGCGCACACACACACACAAACACAGACACACACACACACACGCCTCCTCTCTGGTGTAGCACACAACTTTCAGTGTTCTGGTCTCCAGCTGCCACAACCAGCCAAGTGCAAAGATCCTACATCAAGACTTACAGGTCGATTACTAACCTTACAGTGCATCTTTTCGGGCAATGGATAGTTCACCGTATCTTGACTGAAGTACTTATTGTGGATGACATGGACACCAAATGGATAAATTATACCAACACCACCACAGAAGCTCACTACCGTTTCTTCCCTGAGAAGTCCGTCACTTCACACCCGACTGACTTACCTTGCATCACACCTCGGATCAAAAGACTTATGCAACAGAGAGAGAGACTTATCTCTGTCGTGATCCCAATATCCTTTATACCTGGAGAGTGAAACCTACCCCAAGTTATCATCAAATAAAGGAACAAACAGGGAACATGGCAATAATTATCCCACAAAAACCGACTCAACTGAATGTACTTGAATAAATAAGAATATGTTGGAGTAAGTGAGTCACAAATGGGGAGATGATTAAATAATTCAATTTATGTTCTTAAAGGAGTACTGTCTAGCAACCACGGAATTTAAGGGAATAAGTGATTGTATATTAAAATAAGAGTGATGCTGGAAGGGTGAAAATATACCGTTAAGGAGTTAAATCAAATAAATACTACTTAACATTAACTATATTAAACACAGACATCACAATATATACATAGTAATCACAACCAACTGGTTATTTCCTACCAAATAGGAGATTCCTTAACACCAGGATCCCTTCCTAGACCTAAGTTAATGTGCCACTAATTACCAGATACCACTAGGGTATTGTAGATGACTGAACAAAGCACGTCTGTACTGGGTCAGTGTGGACACGTCCTGCCTATAGCCTATACCAACGGTTACTAGAGAGAGAGTCTCTGGCCACCCAGCATATGAGTGAGGAGCGTCTTAGCTCACGTGACTCAGGACAGTTGTCAAATAGTCTATAACTAATTAATACTACTCTTGACTTGACTTAACAGAGTAACACAAATGATGAATATGAACGACATACATAGATATACAATTAACCTAAGTAACTAAGAACAACAATAAGATAATAGTAAAAATAATAAGTTATTAATAGCTTGTGTGGAGTGGAGGCATAAACAGATACCACACGACATGCTTGTTGCTATGGGGTTATGGGCACGTGACAATCTCAATGACCACAACCGCTACAGGTCCCTTTGCAACAAAGTCATTCGCAAAATTCGTACTGCAAAGAAGTCCCACCACCCATCCAAGCTGCAACACCTGAAGCAGACCTTAAAGAAATCTATGAACTAAACAATAAGACACACCCCCTCCCATGAGCGATCAAACACTTATTTTGCAACTACGAGTATATGCCAGACGCTCCCCCGCTTGACTCATCCAGTTTCCCCTGGTTACCTATCAGCCACCTTTCCCACTAACCTAGTGGAAGATTTTGAAGAAGCAAAACGTCTGGACAAATTGAAGATAAAGTACTCCATGGACTTAATAATGAAACTCTACAAGGAGTTCTCCCCGGAACTAGCTAAACCCCGTTGCTCCATCAGCAAAGCTTCCTTCAGCAAAGGAAGATGCCCTGCTAACTGGAAGAACTCATATGTGCCTGCAGTGTCCAAGTCAACCAGCCCACAATCCTTGAATGAGTTTTTTTTCTTTTAGGTTAAAGTGGGGAGAGGATGGAAGGCATGCTGGGGCTCATGGAGCAGCCAGACATGAAGGATAGAGAAATCACGACAGAACGTCGTGGGGGAAAAGTTTGGAAAAGAAGCTTAATGAGTGAAACAGAGAGGGACGACACTTCTTCTGGTTTTTTTTCTATTTATTTTCTCACTCCAAGATATTCTCTATTACCCGAGCAGTGAGTCGCACCATCCTTGCCGTGGGCAGGTGACGATCTGTGTGACATCGTCGGCATACATGACGTACTCGCTGCCGACGATTGGGGGTGGTAGGTCAGCCGTGTAGAGCGTGTAAAGGGTTGGTGACAGACAAGAGCACTGAGGCACGCTGCTCGATAGTAAGAATTCTTCCCCACAACGTTCTTGCACATTGATTTCCGCTCTGTGGTCTGTAATGAAGTTGTACAGCAGGCGTGTCAGGTTTTCGGGTAACCTCAGTTGTATGATCTTATACTGTAGCCCCGCGTGCCAAACTTTGTCAAAAGCCCTGCTGACGTCCCTCAGTACTACGTTGCCCTGCCGGCGGCCAGTCATGGCGTTGGCGATCTGCTAGTAGGCCTGGGCTGTGGCGGTGGATGTGCCTCGGTACTGGCGGAAGCCGAACTGGCGGGATTTATGCACATCCGTAACTGCTTGTTTACTATTTTTTTGAGGATTTTGTTTGGTACCTCTAGAAGGCAATATTGGTGGACAGTTTTAGACTGTGTTTGGGGGATTCAATGCTTTTGGTATGAGGCGGATAATGACGATTTTGAACATCTTAGGGAAGTATCCTAAGGCGAGGCCCCCAGGTGATTTGTTTTTAAGCCTTTTATGACGGCTGACACATCTGCAAGAACTATGCTCTCTCTGAGATAGCTTCCGTCCACCAGTCTAGTGAAATTAGTTTGTGTGAGCGGCTGGAGCAGGTGCTGATGGTCCTGCAACTGACCTAAGATGTCCTTCTTAAACTCCCTGTTCACTAATGGTGAAGATCTTTCGCAAATATCGCCGATGTAATTGTTCTTGGTTTTCCTCCAAGGATATTTTTCACGTTGTTTTGGTCGAGCAGGTAAGGGACCGTGCTAGAGGTGGAACCCATTAGTCGCTTGATCCCTTTCCAGAAGGCAGCAGACTCGCGGTATTTGTTGGCTGCCTCCCACACCAAGGCGGCCCACTTTTGTTCATGCAGACGTTTGCTCTCGTGCTGGATGTCCGTCTGTAGCTATCGGTACCGGTCTCTCAGCTCTTGCGTTCACCAGCAGATATTAGTTAGCTGTCTCACGTGATCGTACTGGTCACTGAGCTGACTCAGCTGGTGACGAGTGTGAGGATGGGGAATGGTCCTGTGGGTGGTGGTCGGGATGTTGTTGTCCATCTGCGTCTTCACATCCGTGTACCATTGCTTGACTGCATCGTCGATGTCATTGGGGCTGACCTCTTCCGGGTTCCTACCCGCTTGAGACTGAGAGGCTCCAAAATGAGTTCCGGTCTGTCCGTTTGAGGTTTGACCTGATGTTGGTGGGGATCACAATGGCATTTTATGAGAGCATCACGACGACTAATAGGTGGTCGCTGGTACTGATGGGTCCGGCGGTAAAGTGCCAGTTCAGTACGACCTCGTTTCAGAGAGGATTAGAGAGGATTATTTCCGATGATGTAGCGCTGGCACGTCTGATCAGTGTCAGGAAATCTGGCCCGAGGTGTTGTAGTTTTCCCCCTCAGATGCTGTGAAACAGCGCCACACTGACGTTGTTCTCATTACTGTGTCCGAGTATGGTGTGACGAGCATTTAAGTCCCTAATAATGTATGTTGGTTATCTGTGGGGTAGCAGCTGGTTGAGGTCTTGTTTGGGCAAATAAAGACGTCTGGGAGATAGGTAAAGCCTCTCACATTTCCACCTTCGATAGTAAGCATTGTCAGTGATCGTTTCAGAGAATTGTGAACTATGGGAAGATGAAACCGCGACTGAAGCATTCGATCGTGACGTGAAGTAGGGTACCGGGGACTGGTGGGAGAGGAGGGTGACTGCCTGGGGAGGGAGGTGAAGAAGGCAGGAGTGGGGGTAGGCTACAGAAATCGTGCAGGTAGCAAGACTGGATTTTTTTTTTTTATTTAGAAGCATGATTCATTCATACTGGCTGTGAGCTAATATTTAGTCATTCTTGCTTTGTGTAACCACTGTCACCAGAACAGATCCTCACACAAACCTTATTCGCACTGTGACGCCTCTGTCCCCTCCTCACTCTACCACCATAACCATCACTTGCTCCAACTTGACACCAGGAGAAGAAACTGTTTCACGAAGCAACTCGACCTCAGTGAGCACCGTTTGAGATCCAGTTTCCCATTCCACGATAAGACGAGTTTCCCATCAAGTCAAGTGTGTCTGCCTAGTAAGCTGAGTCTCTTTTCTGCAGTCTACGGTGTTCCTCTTCTCCCAGAGTGCGGACGACGAATTGTATTAGGACTACTGCTGGTGGTGTTGTGATGGTTTCATGGTAGTGGACTACAGCACTAATCCCGGGTTCCTTGTAGTTGGCCATCACAACCTAGACTTGCTACCTGAGCTGCCAATTCTATTAGGTTTGTATATTGCTGTATATAGTTTGAGTATTTAATGTTTAAATAAAAATAATTGGGCAATTTTTTATGTGTTTTGACAAATGCATAGTTGTTACTCTTGTTATTTAATGTATCTAAGTAACTAACTTAATCAATACTTAATATCAATGTTATTAAATTTCTTAGTTTACATGATCATCTTATCAATTTCGTAACTTAAATTTGTCTGTCAGAAACAGTGATTCTTGTGTGTGTGTGCTCCTTACTTGCTGCATCAATATATTTCAACCCCTCGACTATTTACTCCATATTTTTTACTTGTCAACTTTTGTTAGGTATTCTGGGTAATAAGTTCTATATACAGGAGAGAACACAAACACCTGTATAGTTTTGTAGGTTCGGTTTACTGGATAAGAGTATGTACACAGAGGTGGATAGCCCTGCTCCCTAGCTAAGGTCCAGGTCAACTACCATAGACGACGTATGGCAAGTGATACATTAGCAGCTTCCATACGTCGCCAGGCACATTAATTAAGCGTGTGGGATATGGTAATAACATTGCCACACGCTGCTAGCTAGGCTGAATAAATATAAATGGAGCACATACATAATATACATACATAGTACATAATCCAGCATACATAAT
>NW_024716203.1:17739-25028 GCF_018991925.1 Homarus americanus | reverse complement strand
CTTTCTGCGTCCCGTCTTGGCTCTTTGCGACAGTCTGCGTGGGCTGGGTAGGCAGCATTCACGTGACGAGACTGTTCTGGCGGCATCTATCCGGCATCTCAATGTTGTCCGGCGTGTGAGCCTGCCAGTGTTACGGCTGTATGTAGGAACCCTTCGTGAGTGGCAACAGCCCACCTGCTTGCTTTGAGTCTGTGTCTGGGCGCTTTTTCCTGTGTGTCGGAAAGTGTTGCTTATTATCGTCGGCCGTCTCTGGTTGGCCGGTTGTCGTAGTACGGTAATAACGGCGTCTGCCGCCACCATCAGCAAGTTCATTACTACTTCCGTGATGTTGGCGTTTCCTGTACGCCTTGTGAACCGGCGGAGCCTCAGTTCTGGCCGGGGCTTTGCTGTGTTTCCTTGGCCGTGGGAGTCGGCATGTGTGTGTCGTCCCATGCTGATCACGGCGCACGTTGGGGCTGCTGTCAAATCCCTGTTTAACTCTCTCATCCTTAAGGTTGGCCTTTGGGAAGTGGCTTCGAGCCTTGACGGGTCTTCTTGAACTCGCTACACCGGGACCTCCCTGCTGGGTTTTGTATGGGCGCCGCTTCGTTCTGTGTCATGTTCCTGTCTTTCTCCAGGAGTGGTAGGTAGGAGCAGAGGTTGTGATCGCGAGCCGCTGACGTGTTCAGGATGTTTGCTGTAACGACCGCCGTTCTCTCCCAGGTTGAGTGTCAGCTTTTAAGTCGTGTTGGACCCGGCCTCTACGTTGGGACAAAGTAGGCGTGTCATGTGGGTGCTCGTGGAGTCACGGGACTTCTGCAGGTGCGGTTGCCAGGTGGTTGGTGTGTGGTGGAGACCGCCGTTTTTCTACGTACATTGCCTTTTGCTGGCTTGTATACCAGTGTGAGTCTATACCCTTCAGTGATGAGTCCCTCGACATCAGAACGGATCTGGTCATCGAGACTTTGCTATGATTATGGGGGAGGGAGGGTGTATGTATATTATATGCTGGATTATGTATTATGTATGTGTATATTATGTATGTGCTCCATTTATATTTTTATTCAGCCACCAGCTAGCAGCGATGTGTAATGTTATTACCATATCCGCTTAATTAATGTGCCTGGCGGCGTATGGGCTGCTAATGTATCACTTGCCATCGTCGTCTGATGTTGACCAGGACCTTAGCTAGGGAGCAGTGTATCCACCTCTGTGCCTCTTATCCGGTAAGCCGGACCTACAATATACAGGTGTTTGTGTTCTCTCCTGTATATAGAACTTATTACCCCATCTTTTGTTCATGCAGACGTTTTGCTCTCGTGCTGGATGTCAAGTCTTTTAGCGCTATCAGTACCAGTCTCTCAGCTCTTGCGATCCACAACAGATATTAGTTAGCTGTGGCATACCGTGAATATTGCTGTTCACTGGAAGCCCCAGCTCAACTTTGGTGATGACGAAGTGTGAGAGATGGGGAATGGTCACCATGGGTGAGTGGTCGGGATGTTGTTGTCCATCTGCATCCTTCACATCCGGTATTTTTAAGCTAACCCGGCCCACTCGTCGATATCGTGGGGCTAAAACCTCTTTCGGCGGGTTTCTGCTTGAGACTAAGAGAACAAGGTATGGGGTTCCGGTCTGTCCGTTTGAGGTTTGACCTGATGTTGGTGGGGATCACAATGGCATTTTATGAGAGCATCACGACGACTAATAGGTGGTCGCTGGTACTGATGGGTCCGGCGGTAAAGTGCCAGTTCAGTACGACCTCGTTTCAGAGAGGATTAGAGAGGATTATTTCCGATGATGTAGCGCTGGCACGTCTGATCAGTGTCAGGAAATCTGGCCCGAGGTGTTGTAGTTTTCCCCCTCAGATGCTGTGAAACAGCGCCACACTGACGTTGTTCTCATTACTGTGTCCGAGTATGGTGTGACGAGCATTTAAGTCCCTAATAATGTATGTTGGTTATCTGTGGGGTAGCAGCTGGTTGAGGTCTTGTTTGGGCAAATAAAGACGTCTGGGAGATAGGTAAAGCCTCTCACATTTCCACCTTCGATAGTAAGCATTGTCAGTGATCGTTTCAGAGAATTGTGAACTATGGGAAGATGAAACCGCGACTGAAGCATTCGATCGTGACGTGAAGTAGGGTACCGGGGACTGGTGGGAGAGGAGGGTGACTGCCTGGGGAGGGAGGTGAAGAAGGCAGGAGTGGGGGTAGGCTACAGAAATCGTGCAGGTAGCAAGACTGGATTTTTTTTTTTTATTTAGAAGCATGATTCATTCATACTGGCTGTGAGCTAATATTTAGTCATTCTTGCTTTGTGTAACCACTGTCACCAGAACAGATCCTCACACAAACCTTATTCGCACTGTGACGCCTCTGTCCCCTCCTCACTCTACCACCATAACCATCACTTGCTCCAACTTGACACCAGGAGAAGAAACTGTTTCACGAAGCAACTCGACCTCAGTGAGCACCGTTTGAGATCCAGTTTCCCATTCCACGATAAGACGAGTTTCCCATCAAGTCAAGTGTGTCTGCCTAGTAAGCTGAGTCTCTTTTCTGCAGTCTACGGTGTTCCTCTTCTCCCAGAGTGCGGACGACGAATTGTATTAGGACTACTGCTGGTGGTGTTGTGATGGTTTCATGGTAGTGGACTACAGCACTAATCCCGGGTTCCTTGTAGTTGGCCATCACAACCTAGACTTGCTACCTGAGCTGCCAATTCTATTAGGTTTGTATATTGCTGTATATAGTTTGAGTATTTAATGTTTAAATAAAAATAATTGGGCAATTTTTTATGTGTTTTGACAAATGCATAGTTGTTACTCTTGTTATTTAATGTATCTAAGTAACTAACTTAATCAATACTTAATATCAATGTTATTAAATTTCTTAGTTTACATGATCATCTTATCAATTTCGTAACTTAAATTTGTCTGTCAGAAACAGTGATTCTTGTGTGTGTGTGCTCCTTACTTGCTGCATCAATATATTTCAACCCCTCGACTATTTACTCCATATTTTTTACTTGTCAACTTTACCTTTTTTCAATGTTGTGAGTAGCATTGAGGAACATCTCATAATGGGGGCCTGTCCAGGAGTTATCTGAATTCATACCAGAATTTACCAATTAAGTCTTGCTTAATTGACCCTGCTGTCGACCTCGTAACTACACAAATTTGCCAGGTGAAAGTTTCCGAAGTGTGGTTGTAAAATAATTTTGTTTCCCGATACCAATAGTTCATTTTTGCACTGGCCAATGTTGCGTGTGCTAGAGTCACCTGCAAAAGCAATAGTAACCAGTTGTTGACTTAATACACTTTACTCCACCACACACAGTTATATTTTTTACAGTAAAGTAAACTAAAGAGAACCCATCCTCCCACAAAAGCCAACCTGAGACTCGCTCTTTTCGAAACCTTCGTGTTTCATCTATTTCTTGAGACAGAGAGTTCACCTCTATAAACATAATTTTGCTAAACAAGCAACAACTTGGTTGTAGTAGTGACCGCATGAAACTTATTTAAAAGTACATAGCTGGTGTCTCCTGGTGCATGTTGTGGGAATACAACCTAATGCATAAAGCAACCAGCACTCTACAATTCGAAGTTTCTCTCAGATTTAGATTTAGAGGTTGACCCGAAGTTTTAATGTAGTGAAGTAATCCTTACACTAGTTTGATAACTGGGAGCAAACTGGGGTGGGAAAACTCTCTCTATACTGTTGTTATATGGGTGTTAACTAGTAAGTGTGAGAAATAGCTAGATAGCAGCTTCACTACTTTATAGCTTGTACTCTACCCTCCGACCTTACCTAACAATCAACTGTGAATTGAATACACACTGGGAGACCTCACGTGAAGGGTTATTGTACCCCTTTGCAAAGCAGGGAGTCAACTAGAGTTGATAGGTCGGAACCTTCCCTGCACTCAGGATGTCAGACTTTAATCTGGTAGAGTTTTTCACTGATCCTTCAGTAGAATTTCTGATAATCTCAAACCCTCGCAAGGACGATCTCCGCTATATAGCCACGGACTTAAGAATACAATTTGTTGCTGATGTAACCAAAACACAGTTAGAAAACATTATAGTAGAGCACTTTCGCGAGAAGGTTGATGATAACGTTGACGTTACAGACTCTGCTAAAGCTGTAACAAGTGCCACTAACACACCCAAAACCTTACTCGAGTTAGAGAAAGTAAAGTTTGGGATGATGAAATTTAAGGCACAGGCGAGAGAGAGAGAGACAGAGAGAGACAGAGAGAGAGAGAGAGAGAGAGAGGCAGCATGAGTTGGAAGTGTTGCATCTGAAGTAGTCCAGTAGGCGTGTAGAAAATGAGACATTTGGCATCACAAAATATACTAAGTTATCACCTTGTTTTTCAAAATCCAACCCTGATGTTTTTTTCAGGGAGTTCGAATCCACTGCTAATCATTTTAGGTGGCCAAAAGAACACTGGATCTGGCTAGTGAGACCGAAACTCCCTGGAAAGGCTCTAAAGGTTTGTGAAGGATTACAAAACAACACTGATTATAATGATGTCGGAGGCGATACTTGCCTCATACTACTGAGGGATACAGACAGGCTTTTTGTAACCTTAATAAACTAAATACCGAAACGTACGTAGAGTTTGCTTCTGAGAAACTAAGAGCATTTCACAAGTGGATTAAATCTTCTGCCATCATATCGAGGAGTTAGTCAACCTCATGGTACTAGAGGAATCCAGAAGAAAGGTTCCGTATCAAAACATGTTACACCTGACAGATAAGGAGGAGAATGATCTCTTTAAGGCAGCTAAGGTAGCAGATGTTTTTGCACTAGTTTTTGCACTTTTGAAAAGAAAAAGCCGCAAAATGTAGTCTTCTACAAGTTAAAAATCAGGCCCTGTAGATAAGTTTAGTGGACAGAGTCCACGAACAGTGATTCTTGTGTGTGTGCTCCTTACTTGCTGCATCTACGTATTTCAACTCCTAGGTTATTCACTCTGTATTTTTTACTTGTCAGCTTTGCCTTTGCTCAATGTTGCTGGTAGTAAGAGAGAAAATACTAACACCAAACTCATGATAATAACCAACAATATTCACATTTTCTGAAACGCATGTTACAATATCTGTTTTGCCTTCGCCTGCCCTAATTACAGGGAAAAATGGAAATAAATCCACCGCTCTAGGCATCAGAGGCCATGTAGCACTGCTATGAGAAGGGAAAACGAAACCTCTCCCACCTGGGGCGTGGCGAGAATCTTATTTGCCGTAATGACCCTTGTACATTCGACAGGCAGTAACCTGTATTTTAAGTAATTAAGTGTGGCAGAGCCTAATTACAAGGAACTACTGATATTTGTTTGATGAATATCCATGACACTGGCTGTATAACCAAGTATAACAAAGAAATTAAGAGACATGATTAATTCATAGAATTATCAAATTACACAAAGATTATGCTATGAGTTGTAATATGGTTGTCTTTTTTTTGAAGTAATTGACTAATATACATGACAGTCTACAGTGGTGTATAGGTCAGCCAGTAGCCGGCCACGGCTAGACTTAGTTTTAACTTATCCTCCACATCCTCAATGGTTACTGCTTGATGTAGATAAATACTGAGATGTTTAAGTCACCGTTCCATCAAGCTTCAAATAATCACTTAGTTTGATCGTTATCACGTGCGGTGCATAATTTACTCAGGTGTAAGGTAATCCTAACTCACGCATTACCTCAATATTACTGTTAACAATATTAGCATTTATTTCACATTTAATACATTGTCCATCCTCCTACCTTCTCATTGACTGCCTGGAGTCTCTCAGGCATTGAAGAGACGAGGTTCCTCATGAGTTTTGGTTGTTGACGAAACATTTCTTATTGCTTTCTCATATGGACCATCAGCTGTTGAGATGCCCTCTCTGTCTCGGCTCCCACGTATTGACCAGTGTCCCTCATAGGTTTTCTATAAGATTACAATCGCAACCCTTGCTTGGCCACTCCATCAGAAGCAAATTCTCTTGCTGTTGAAACCAGTCCGTGACTACTGTGGCTGTATGGATGGGGCAGCGATCGTACATGGAACTGACTAGGCCTGGTGGGAATGGGAAGTTTCGTTCTTGCAAGGAAGGAAGGAAGGAAGAAATTTTGCAGGATGTCTACATACTTCTAGGCAGTGAACCTTCCCTCAATTTGTGTCACATCACCCACATCATGGTTGGAGATCCACCCCCAGATATTGCAGGTAACGTGTCCGCTGCTTGCTTCCTCAAAGATGTGGCGATGATCATACTGTATCTGCAAATGAAAACCCGTGATCCTAGGGCTTTCAGTGTAATACATTGCAAAATCTCGATGTAGGTTAATGACACCAATTTCATGCTTACGTTTAAACTGATTAATAGCGTTCGCTTACGTTTATCCTTAAAGTTGATTAATGGATAAACAGCGTTCCTGCATTCTTAGCCTAGATACTATAAATTGGTTTCAGTATGACCATAAATAATGGTATTTTAACATACCTCGTGTTATTCCGCCTCCAAAAATGTATCTGGCCATGATTGGTCGAAGCGAAGGTTTTCTCATCAGAGAAGACCACTCTTGACCAAAAGTCTAACCCCTCGCCAATATACTGGCGAGGGAAGGCGAGTCTCGCAGCACGATGTTGATTGGGGAGGCGCTCCATGCTTGCAGGAACCCTGTGAAATTTAGTTATTTGGTATTTTCATACCAAGCGAAAAATTAGTAACCATTAAAGAGTAACAGCCGAGTGAAATTCTGGTTGTAAATGATAATACGTTTTACGATGCACATTTGTAACAGCTTATGTATTTATTCCTTTGTAGTAATTATATTACTCAAAATATCTCTTGTCTGTGTTTGCCTTATGATTTGAATCTGATACAAGCGTAGAAAAAAAAACGTCATTCAGCAGTTTCTCTATCACAGATGTGCAAAGTTTTTCAAAACTTATGTTGCACTGAAACTTCTTCTGATTGCAATTTAAAATTTATAATATGCATATTCATATTGCACAAATATATAATTGGTTAACCAATAAATTCATTACCATGCCCTACCTATGATGGATTCCCATCTGATGCAGCCGTCTCCGCAAAGTCTCATTGGACACGTTGAGCTCCAGTTCGTCTCTGATAGCAACGGCATCCGTTGCATGCCGAATACCCTCGTTTTTCGGTGGCTGGAAACTTGGTCTCTGGCTGGAAAAGAATGTAAACCAGCATATGCTAACATAATTTCTGTCTCAATTAGCATCAGTCAACAGTAGGAATTATGTAAAACTAACGCATAGAACATTTCTGCATTC
>NW_024716203.1:0-17639 GCF_018991925.1 Homarus americanus | reverse complement strand
CTTGGTGGACATTACATTCCTTTTTTTAGTGCGTTTGATAATCTATTCAGAGAGTCACCACAGTCTTGTTTACAGTCTGTTCATCACCAGGCTGGCATGTCAGAGTTCAAATGATAAAGAGTGCGATCCTTCCATGCTGGTGTGATGGTCGACGACGCCTCACTGTTGCAGACGTTGGCTGCCCCTCTTCTGCTTTGTCTTTATTTTTACCATACTTGCTCCTCCTTACATAAGTTCACCCAAGGGTTAGATACATTACAGACCAGAAAGAACTTTGACGTAATTATAAGTAGACTGAAGGTGATCTGGCAGGTGTGATTGTGTCGCCCGTGAGAGAGCCAGTGGGCAGTCTTCAGAGACAAGTGTGTTTATGATTCACAGGGACGATGGTGGGGCACTGCTCTGTGTCGCTGCCGTCCTCGTGTCATCATTACACTCTACAGTTTACTTTATATGAGTGACCAATATCCTTTGAGGGTAACACCACGACGGCACAAAATCCACTACTTTAGTACCTCCATTCCTTGACCTTCCGTAGCTGGGAGATGTAAAGACGCTTCCAGTTGCTTCATGGAGGCAGTGGTCAAAATGGCATCAAAATTACACTCAAATCTAACCATTTCTAGTTGTATTTAATTATTCTCGGTAATGGTGGAGTGAGATTAAACATGGACATTGAGGAAACCTTCGTCTAGATCAGGAACAAGAGATTTTACTTACACTGCCGCCGACTGGGATGTGACGCTGGCAGTTCAACACGGAGGGAAGAAGCAATAATTACTGAATTAGTCACAACATGTACCCATTTACAGTACATGAAGCCGAGCACTACTACACCTCTCAACCCCACCATTATCCAGAGGGCTGATTAGTAAGCTCACACAGTCCTGAAAGTTGTAATGATATGGACATAAATTTCATGTGAAAAAAAAAATATATATATGTTAGCCAAATCGAGAAATCTCATCCCATGATAATTTACCAAACTCATCTTAAGCCTTGAGGCGGGGGAGGGGGGAAATGTTTATGTCAGCTCTCATGAAAATCTGAAGAAAAAAAAAAGAAGAATAATCGGGCACATGTAAGCTTAGGTCATGACGCGGTGGACATAACAGCTTGATGGATTACATTATGTCCACATGGCTTGGGGGGGGAGGGGGTGAACACCAAGATTTATGAAAAGTTATTTAAACATATTGAGGTAATTTCTCTCTCTCTCTCTCTCTCACACGTCATAAACAAGACTTTTACCTGTCAGTTCCTTTGTTGTGGAGACGGAGGTGATGACGTCAGACGAACAAATACTGCCAAGTGACAAGACTTTTTTCTGCCGGGGGGTGGGAAGGGGGGAGGGTGGAGATGAGAGGAAGGAATATAGATGGCAGGCAGATGTGAAATAACCCCACCACCATCATGTGTCTGTTACGGTGTATGGTTGGCTGGGAGGGAGCCGCTGGGAGGAGGAGCTGGGAGGTGGAGGAGGAGGAGGAGGAGGAGGAGGAGGAGGAGGAGGAGGAGGAGGAGGAGGCGCTGGGAGGGCTGGGAGGTGGAGGAGGCCGGGAGGGAGGAGGAGGCTGGCTGGGAGGGAGGAGGAGGAGGAGGAGCTGGGAGGGAGGGAGGAGGGAGGAGCTGGGAGGAGGAGGAGGGAGGCGCTGGGGAGGAGGAAAGGAGCTGGGAGGGAGGAGGAGCTGGGAGGAGGAGGAGGAG
The DNA here is from genome assembly GCF_018991925.1 of Homarus americanus. NCBI lineage: Eukaryota > Metazoa > Arthropoda > Malacostraca > Decapoda > Nephropidae > Homarus > Homarus americanus. Next base: position 15,932 of record NW_024716203.1, on the reverse strand, counting down.
CTGGGAGGGAGGGAGGAGGAGAAGCTGGGAGGAGGAGGAGCTGGGAGGAGGGAGGAGGAGGAGGCGCTGGGGAGGAGGAGGAGCTGGGAGGAGGAGGAGGAGGAGAAGCTGGGAGGAGAAGGAGGAGTTGGGAGGGTAAGAATGAGTTGAAGGAGAGAGAAAAAGAGACAAAGAAAGACAAACAAAAAAGCAATAGAGAATTAGAAGAAAAAAACGAGAAAAATACGAAGAAGAAAGAGAAGAAGAGGAAAAAAAGAGAGAGAGAGAGAGAGAGAGAGAGAGAGGGGAGGCACATCAGGTATCATATAAATAACAGGTAATTTTTGTTGGTTATAGATCACTGTTCTACCTGAAGTCATTTGAGTGTTAGAGGGGAGTTGGTGCATCTTAACTTCCTCACCTCACCACTCTACTCCTACCCACACATTCACTCCACTCCTACTACCTCACTATTCCACTCTACTCCACTCCTACCACCTCACTATTCCACTCTACTCCACTCCTACCACCTCACTATTCCACTCTACTCCACGCCTACCACCTCACTATTCCACTCTACTCCACTCCTACCACCTCACTATTCCACTCTACTCCACTCCTACCACCTCACTATTCCACTCTACTCCACTCCTACCACCTCACTATTCCACTCTACTCCACTCCTACCACCTCACTATTCCACTCTACTCCACTCCTACCACCTCACTATTCCACTCTACTCCACTCCTACCACCTCACTATTCCACTCTACTCCACTCCTACCACCTCACTATTCCACTCTACTCCACTCCTACCACCTCACTATTCCACTCTACTCCACTCCTACCACCTCACTATTCCACTCTACTCCACTCCTACCACCTCACTATTCCACTCTACTCCACTCCTACCACTTCACTATTCCACTCTACTCCACTCCTACCACCTCACTATTCCACTCTACTCCACTCTTACCACCTCACTATTCCACTCTACTCCACTCCTACCACCTCACTATTCTACTCTACTCCCACAACTGCACCACTTCACAATGCTCCGCTCCCATCCACACATACACTCCCTTCTACTCCACTCCCACCCATACATACACTACACTCCACAATTCTCCAGCTCCTACACATGCTCTTCACACAACCTTCCCACACACACACACACACACACAAATAAACAAACACGCCAACCAAGTTTACAGGCTGTGGGCGGCTTCCTCTTCCTAGAAATATTACGATGCTTTTATTAAGGCTAATACGCACGCGGTAGGTGTTAAACAATGGCGTTCGACTGGCACTTATTTGTTAGCAGGTGCTGGCAGGTATTTTATACAGGTATTTGGTATATCTCCCCGGGCAAAAACTGGCGCTACCCGATGTTAACCAGAGAGTCTGTATGACGTTGTAACTGGTCCCTGCTGGCTCTGTGTAACACCGCCGCCTCCTCCTCCTCCTCTCAATACTTAATGTGATGTAAAGGTTTTCATGGGACCTCGCCCTTGTATCTTACTCTTAGTTAAGGGGAAATCGGGATAAATTATTCGTGTGTGTGGGGGGGAGGGTTGGGGGACGGGTGTGGGAGGGGCTTGTGTGTGGATGTGCTGTGTGGATGTGCTGTGTGTGTGTGTGTGTGTGGTTTACTTAAGGAGAATGACTGCTTGTTGTTTCTTGGAATATCTGTGCAAAAACAAGACCTAACGTAATCTAACCCAACCTAACCTAACCTAACCTAACCCTAGTGCCGAAACAAAATATATATCTACATCCTGGTAAATCTGGAGACGTAATTCTTGTAATTACCTGAAACTCTTTTGAAGGGGGCGAGAATTAAAACATCTTGACCAAATTGTTTCGTTATGATAAAAGAAAAAGAAAATATCCCTTAAACTTGGATAAATATGAAGTTTATTTCTCAGATAACGAGGAAGGGACAGATACAAGTACACTTACAGGACAGATACAGGTACACTTTACAGGACAGATACAAGTACACTTAACAGGGCAGATACAGGTACACTTAACAGAACAGATACAGGTACACTTAACAGGACAGATACAAGTACACTTAACAGGACAGATACAAGTACACTTAATAGGACAGATACAGGTACACTAAACAAGAAAGATACAGGTACACTTAACAGGACAGATACAAGTACACTTACAGGACAGATACAGGTACACTTAACAGGACAGATACAAGTACACTTACAGGACAGATACAGGTACACTTAACAGAACAGATACAAGTACACTTAACAGGACAGATACAGGTACACTTAACAGAACAGATACAAGTACACGTAATAGGACTGATACAGGTACACTTAACAGGACAGATACAAGTACACTTACAGGACAGATACAGGTACACTTAACAGAACAGATACAAGTACACTTAACAGGGCAGATACAGGTACACTTAACAGGACAGATACAGGTACACTTAACGGGACAGATACAAGTACACTTAACAGGTTAGATACAAGTACTGTTACGAACCCCTCCACCCCGCACTACGAACCACGCCATCTATTGTCCTGATCTACCTACCCACCACCACGAGCAACGCCATCTAGGGACGAGACACGAGTATGACTCGTCTTAGTTACCACTCCGAGGTTTCCCTTCTCCCTATCCTGGTTGTTGCGTCACCTCCTCAGTCTTCTTTGTCAGCTCCAATTCGAGGAGAGAGCACTTGGCTCTGGGAAGTGACCACAGGATCATCTATCCTCTAAACCTACGTGCAGTGACTACCTACCGTCTTCTACAATACTCAGCCTTACTCGTCAGCCATCTCAATCCTCACTTAAGTACTATTATCTTGTATTAATTTCCCCACGTCCACTTGCTTCGAGATTGTTTTATGTTTATTAATATGTATATACTGTTAATGTTTAGGTTAAGTTTGGTTAAGGGTAATTTATAAGCTGAATATTTTGTTAAGGGATTTATGGTACTCTATTATATACAACGAAAACTCGCATCCTTTGTCTACCCTTTTATAGTCCGATTGTCTTTGTTTTTTTTTATTGTTGTTACCTGTTGGGATCTGGGTAGACGTATAACTATATTCTAAATCCCCAACTCGTAACAAATGGCGACCGTGACAGGACACGACCTTAAGTACCATATTCCTTCCTCCCTTGTAACTCAGTGTTAATTATTCCTCCCAGTCACTTCTGTTCACAATTGCTTTACGGTAGTTTAAAGTTTCCTTCATATGTGTGTGCATATATTGGTATTATCGTATAGTAAGAGTGACAGACGTAGGATATTAGGTTCCAAGTGTCATAAGGCTTACCTGTTATTACACGTGGTAGTCGTGTAGTAAGTCTTATCGAGTGTTGGGAAGAATCCGGATCTGTTTAATGCCGTACCCTCACTCAGAGTAGGTTGTTCCATAGTCACTAGTTTACGGTGAAGTGATATCTTGGGACGCCACGCTCTACCAGGACCCCATAATTATAAAGCCTCAATTATTGTTCTTCTCATTATCTCATTCAGGGTCAATCATACCATTTATCAGGGTTGTTAATCCGGATCTTTATATTAATGCCGTAATACGCCCTACCTCTTTCAAGTATATCAGGGTTGTTAATCCGGATCTTTATATTTATGCCGTAATACGCCCTACCTCTTTCAAGTCTCTTATCCTTATCTAAGGATCTTCTCAGAAGACCAATAATCATAAGTGTAATTTCCCTAGGTATAACTTGAAGTTTAGTTTTCAGGACTTTTCTGATTTATCCTGCCGTGATATTTTCTAGGGGTTATCCACTTATCTTATCTTTTGGACCATTAGTTAATTTATCCTATTTTTTCCTTAACAATGGCCACCTCAGGTTTTTGATCTCAGGATTTTGGTAGAAATCCAGCTTCCGTATGCGTGTTAATAGCCTGAAGAAAGAATGGAAAGAAATAGCCAACTATTATAATATCCCATTTTCACAGCAACTGACTAAGGAAATGTTAAAAAATCATGTGATTGAAGTGCTGGTTCAACATAGGATTTTTAAAGAATCCGCTGTTGACAGATTAACGCCCATGTCCAAGAAACTTCAACCACTATCCACCACCCCTCCTCACTCAGAAGTTGCTTCAGGTCTGGCTAGCCCTCAAGAAAAAACACAACGAATAGACGCCTTGGAACTAGAACGAACTAGGTTCGAGTTCCAAATCAAAATGAAAGAACTCGAGTTGGAACAGGCCAAGTTGGAGCAGCAGGCCAAGCTGGAGCCTGAAGAAAGGTCGGAACAGGCCAAGTTGGAACAGGCCAAGTTGGAGCAAAAGTTTGAGCATGAGGAAATGATGGAACGGGCCAAGTTGGAGCAGGAGGTTAGACTGAAAGAACTACAGGTAAGAGAGATAGAAGTCACCTTAACATCGGAGTTTAGATCAAAAGAAGTGGCATTAAGAGAGAAAACTAGCTGCTTTAACCCTGCTACTGCTTCTTCCCTTGTTCCCGGGTTTGATGAATCCGATATGGACGTAATAATAGGACTTTTTGAGAAAAAATAGCTGAAGAATGAGTGGCCAAAGCGACCAGTGGGTGTCAGTGTTAGTTCCTAAATTATATGGTAAGGCTCTCGTGTAGAGTTTATAACTGCTTAGACCAGACTGATGACTATGATAACGTAAAAGAATATCCTCACCTCTTATGCTATCACGCCAGATGGATACCGGCAGAAGTTTCTGTAACCAACTAAACCATTTTCCCACACCTTTGTTGAGTTTGCTCAAGAAAAGCTTAGGTTTTTTAAGAAGTGGTTAGAGGCTACAGAGACCTCCACATTTCAGGATTTGTTAAATTTGGTAGTCCTGGAGGAGTGGAAGAGCAAGATACCATTTCACATCTTGAAGCATGTGGAGGAGCGTGGAGAGGTTAATTTAGGGCGTGCTGCTGAGTTGGCTGATGAGTACGCCTTGCTGGTGGAGTCACTGTGCCGTAGGGAACGTGGTACTTCCCGACATGTTAGGTCCTCCTCTGATGATAACCTTGGGAACGTGAGTGGCAGGTCGAAAGGTCCCACACCTACTCCCCCCGATGCAACCAAGCTTACTTGTTCTTACTGTAAAAACCCAGGCCATACGATCCAGAATTGTAAACACCCAAAGTGTCGAATTGCTGTGCAGTTCCCTGGATCCCAAGTCCAAAACCACAGCAAATACCAATGTGGAAAGGCCCCATCAGGATCTCTTTCTCTTCATTCACCTATGAGGAAAAATTTCAATCATAGAGGGTCTCTGTTCTTTTCCCTATTCGTATACTACGTGATACGGGCGCAGTAATAATTCCATTCTCCTGTTTAACGTCATTCCTGATATATTTCCACTGCATTTTACAATGAGAGTGTTCTAATTTCAGATCTTCATCCCATTCTTCCTATCCTTTTTTTAGCTAAAGTGCACCTCCAATGTCCCTTGATTACCAGCGCAAATAGCCATAAGGAAAGACCCAATGCCTGTGTGTGTGCATTCATTTATTATTGGGTAATGACTTGGTAGGAGATCTAGTGGTTCCTAACATAAAGACAGTCGACTCTCCCTTACCTGTCAACTCCACCACTGACCTTAAAGAAACTATTCCTCATCTTTTCCCATCTTGTGCTGTCACCCGGTCACAGAGTGTGCGAAATGGGCCCTCTTTATCTAAAACCACCTCCAATATCTTACTACCCACAGGAAATCTGTACAATAAGACCATTAGTAGGGATGAGCTCATTACAGTTCAACAATCTGATCCATCTTTGTTCAAACAGGTGATGAAAGACCTCAGTGTGGACCATTGTACATCTTCGGCTTACCACCCACCGTCCCAGGGTTGCTTGGAACGGTTCCATCAAAACTTTCAAGTCAATGCAAATAAACTATCTCCTCTCAACTATATAGTCCATACTCCTGATGGCAGAAAAGATTCACAACTTGTTCACATTAATCTCATGAAACTTTACCATTCCAGGCAGTCAGAGGAAGACATCCCAGAGGCTATAAGTCAACCTGTATTGCATACGGTTTTGTCAGGGCCGGAGCCGGAGACAGATGACATGGACCTATTGGAGGTGGAGCTTCCCTCTACCTAAAACCTACTAACAGTCACATACTCAGCTTAACTTGGATGAGTATTTTCTGTTTCTAGATCCATCTCAAGCAAAAGATCTCACTCAGTTATTATCAACATTTCCTAAAGTCACGTCAGACCTCCCAGGGTTTTGCAATATACTTAAACATGATATTAAGCTAATCTCAGATGATGTACAACCCAATAGGCAATCAGCATATCGACTAAATCCACAAAAAAGAGAGATTATGAAAAAGGAGGTAGATTTTTTGTTAAAACATAACTTAGCTGAGCCTAGTACCTCCCCTGGGCTTCACCTTGCTTTCTCATTCCAAAACCCGATAGCACTTTTCGTTTCTGTACCGATTATCGTACAGTGAACCAGGTCACTGTCTCAGACTCCTACCCTTTACCTTTGATTGAAGATATAATAGACAGCATAGGCTGTGCCAAATTTATCAGTACGCAATTGGACTTATTGAAAGATATTATTTATCAAGTGGGACTCACGGATAGGGCCAAAAATAATCTCGCATTTTATAACTCCATTTGGTCTTTTTCAATATATTTGGTTATGGCGTTTGGCTTTTCTAATACTCCGGCCACATTCCAGAGGGGCCATCAACTTCTAATTCAGGACCTAGGTGGGACATTCGCCTACCTGGATGACCTGGTGGTGGTGTCGGACAGCTGGGACGAACATCTGGTGCGTTTGGAGATACTGTTTGCACGACTGCAAGAGACTGGATTCACCATAAACCTGGCTAAATCTACTTTTGGCCGGGCCTCAGTGACTTACCTGGGACATATCGTTGGGCATGGTATGGTGAGACCCAAGGACGCAAACGTTAGAGCCATCTTGTCCTTCCCCACTCCAAGAACGAGGAAGGATCTCATGCGCTTCCTGGGGATGTGCAGCTACTACCGTCGGTTCTGCAGTAACTTCTCCAGCGTGGCCCAAGGACGCAAACGTTAAAGCCATCTTGTCCTTCCCCACTCCAAGGACGAGGAAGGAACTCATGCGCTTCCTGGGGATGTGCGGCTACTACCGTCGGTTCTGCAGTAACTTCTCCAGCGTGGCCGGACCCCTCACAGACCTTACCAGTTCTGCGGTCCCTTACATCTGGAACCAGAGGTGCGACCAGTCTTTCCACTGCCTCAAAACCTTCCTTGCCTCCAAGCCTGTAGTCCACCCCCTGACTACACCTTGCCCTTCCATCTGCAAATCGACGCTAGTGGTGTCGGAGTTGGGGCTGTGCTCCTACAACCCGACCCAACCACTGATGTCCTTCACCCTGTGGCATATTACTCCGCCAAGTTGAAAACATCAGACCAACTACTGACCATAGAGAGGAGGCCCGGCTCTGGTCGGTGGCAATAAAGAAGTTTGAAGTCCGGCACATAAAGGGGGTCGATAACCTGATTGCAGACTCCTTATCCCGAGCTCCAGTGGAAATGCAGCAGCTACTCTCCAGACGCACCAGTTGATCACCTCCTTCGCGCCAGCGCTACGGAGGTCTTTGGAGGGGGGGTGTTACGAACCCCTCCACCCCGCACTACGAACCACGCCATCTATTGTCCTGATCTACCTACCCACCACCACGAGCAACGCCATCTAGGGACGAGACACGTGTATGACTCGTCTTAGTTACCACTCCGAGGTTTCCCTTCTCCATATCCTGGGTTGCGTCACCTCCTCAAAGTCTTCTTTGTCAGCTCCAATTCGAGGAGAGGGACTTGGCTCTGGGAAGTGACCACAGGATCATCTATCCTCTAAACCTACGTGCAGTGACTACCTACCGTCTTCTACAATACTCAGCCTTACTCGTCAGCCATCTCAGCTCCTCACTTAAGTACATGTATCTTGTATTACCTCCCCCACGTCCACTTGCTTCAAAATTGTTTATGTTGTATTAATATGTATATACTGTTAATGTTTAGGTTAAGTTTGGTTAAGGGTAATTTATAAGCTGAATATTTTGTTAAGGGATTTATGGTACTCTATTATATACAACGAAAACTCGCATCCTTTGTCTACCCTTTTATAGTCCGATTGTCTTTGTTTTTTTTTTATTGTTGTTACCTGTTGGGATCTGGGTAGACGTATAACTATATTCTAAATCCCCAACTCGTAACAAAATATATATATATATATATATATATATATATATATATATATATATATATATATATATATATATATATATATATATATATATATATATATATATATATATATATATATATATATATATATATATATATATATATATATATATATATATATATATATATATATATATATATATATATATATATATATATATATATATATATATATATATATATATATATATATATATATATATATATATATATATATATATATATATCCGAAAATATTACATAAACAACGGAGTTGCAAAATAACCCAAATTAGCCTGTCAGGCTGTGTTGCCTTGACCAGTAACGTAGACTATTCACTACTTTTAATTGTTGCTTCTATACTGCAGCAACTAAAAGTATATTTAACATTTCTTTCGAATTAAGAGAAGGAGATTCACGTTAATTAGAGGAGTGAAATTGGCGAATCGTGTGCCCAGAGGTGCCAAATTTCTTAGCAAAATCAGTGCCAAAAAATATTGTCATTTCTAAGTTAACTATGATTCTTAAACTTAAAAATATAATTAATATAAAATGGGAAATAATAAAGAAATTTTCATTGTATGGAAAGTTTGGAGTAATAGTTTCAAGATAAAGCAACAAATTCCAAGTCCAGGTAGTGGCTCCATTATTTGACCTTACATTATGGTGAGCTTAAACTGATCATGGGAATGCTACAAGGTAAGACGAGAATTGGTTCGAGACCTTGTGACATACTTGCCGGACAGGCTACAGGCCGTCAATTAAAGGAAGGCAGCTGGACTGAATTCTGAATGAATAATTTTCGTAACAACATGCATTATGCATAGTTTTTATAACATAAAGAATAGATTGATTGAATCATTGTTTTACCTTTCCTTAACTGCAATATTTACTAAGGTATTGATTGAGTCTATATAACATTAGCTATGCAATATTTATGGTTACCTATCCGAGCATAAATAATAATAAAATAAGGTCATACTTATTTTACTTTATTTTTCCACCGTCCCCAATCAATTTCATTGTGACCCACCTCTTGTTGTAACACACTTTTATATTAATTGTGTCGCTCATATGGCAGCTATACTCCCATCGTGTTATCCATTGTTGGGATCAACCTGAGGATCCATGCAGTAGACCCTATGATAAGGTCATTATGATGGAGGGTTATAAAGCATTCTCTTATGAATCATATTATTCCCCACATTCATGCTTAATACAGTATACTGATTACCATTTTCAAGGAAAATACAGCTTGGAGAATTCTGATGTTATCTTTATGAACACCAGCCACCAAGACACACTATACTCTCCACTGCGTCTTCCGCATTATAAAGATTATTTAATGATTATGTAATAATGATCTAACCTACAGTACTGTATTATGACAAAAATATTAAACTTGATTGGGAAAATTGTTTAGTGAATATATTAAACAAAACAATGACATCCTTTCCCAGTCCTTATTGAGAAACGGAAGTAAATTAAAGGTCGAGTTTTGAACTGCTTGGGTGCTTGTTTTTGTGTTGGGGACGATGATCAGACAGTGGAGCCCCTGTCCAGTAAGGATGAGCGAACAATGCACCTTCCACCTTGACTGTATCACGAACTTCGGTCCGGGGGACTGTACTACTTAATGTCTTTTTTTTGTATATCCGAGTATGGCTGCTGTATTTTCCAATGAACCAATTATTATTATTAATATTATTATTATTATTATTAGTTAAAATATGACGGCAACTAAAATGTGGTGGAAAATTAACTCATGATATCAGAATCCAGAATAAACCTTGAGCAAATCATGGTCAGGGGAGAGTTAACAAGTGTTATTAAATATATTAACTCGACAACTTGATCACGTCCACATTTAAAGTTTCTCCAATGGGAACCTAATGCAATGGGAAACTATCTGATAGTATTCACGTTTTTGAAGAGCGAAATTTATAAATTAAAGGGCAAAATAACCATTCCGTCCACAGCCAATATCAATTTCAGTTTATGATATTAAAACTTAATCACATTAGCAGCTTAAGAGTCAGTTGGCAGGTATCGGAAACGCACCAGCTCCTGAATGTGTCTGTGTTTATGAAGCCTAAATTTAAGAGTTCACATTTACTGCTCTCATTACATTCGCTAGTAACTGTTTCATATGCTAACTACTCTTGAACTCCAAATAATCCGTAGTCATAACTTTGAGTCGAGATAAAGAAACAAACGGACGAAGATACATACAAATTTCGATTAATTATACATTAAATATTGACGGCGCTAAGGACTGCAGGAGTAATTTACAGCGCCTAATGTTCCTCTCTCCATTTGTATTGACAAGCTGGTGGAAGCTAAGACGTTAGAGGTGTCTCCGTCTTCTGTTTACTATTTGTGGTGTGAGGGATACAAAAATATATGTATATACTTTAAGACGAACACAAACACAAGAAAAATGTGTACTAGCCTCATAGTTCTCATTGAGTGCAGTTTGATCAAAGATTACATTGTTCCAGGACTTGGGCAGGAGGATTTTGATACGTCTGAAGAAAGCTCTCCTGCGGGTGGCTTTGAAGAGGTCATCTGAAGCTTTTGTCAACGTCTCCTGTTGAAGAAAGTGAACAGTTTATCTCTAGAAAGATAAAAAAAAACAGCTTTCAACTACTTAAACAACTTCTTAAGGGTCGGTCATACCAAGTGTTCAGAGGCAGAACGATATTGTCTTTGGAATGTGATAATAATAATAATAATAATAATAATAATAATAATAATAATAATAATAATAGTAATAATAATAATAATAATAATAATAATAATAAACGGTTTATTGGTAGAATATGGCAGCCAAAAGACAGAATATACTGTCATGCCATGTATTGCAATGTTGCACTGGAGAGCCAAATGGCACAAAGAGTTGCTTAAAATGCTTATGGGTTCAGTTGAAATTCGATAAAGCCCTCATTAATTAGGTGTAGCGTTGGTTTAAGGTTTTGTGAAATGATATAACATTTTAATAGTTTAATGGTTAAAATGTATTTTACAATATGGAATATGGACATGGGATTGGTTAACTTAGTACAGGGTTGGCCAACCTTTTGTGTGATGTGATCTACCTTTTCCACGGTTACCCTGATGTGATCTACCAGCCTACTATTCACCCATAACTCCCACCCCTCCCCTCCCCCTTCCAATACCATAAAATACGCAGATTCGTAGAGAGAGAGAGTTATTTGTCAATAACTGTTATGATATATTGTTAACATGACAAAAGCATACACTTACTTTACTAATGAGATGGTTGGCACTGCATGTTGTCTGCCAGTTTTGTGTAACTAGGACTGGAGGCGGTGACTGCTATCTTCAAGTAAGCCTCCAGGTGTTCATCTGACATTGTTGATCGGTATTTGATGTGTTTCATGTGTGAAAATGTTGATCACAAAGGAAGGTTGATCCAAAAAATGCTGCTAGGCACATGGCACATTTTCTGACATTGGGATATATTTCTTCACTGAGAAGGTTCCAGAAACTTCCTCTTGCCCTGGATTTGATCTGAATGTCATTTTGAATTTTTAGAAGCTCATGTTCGACTTCAGAAATGTCCATGTTAAATACTGATGCCATTCTAGATGCAACATGTTCAACATTTGTGTCTTTACCAAACATAAAACACATATATGTTATAACAGGTTCTATTGTTGCTATATCTTGAGACCGTCTGTCTAAAGCTGAGGCAAGGTATTGCACCTGTTCACTATATATCAAGCATTGTCAAACTGGTCACAGTCTTTTCCTTGGTTGTCTAGTTCAAACATCACATTTATGAAGTTTCGTAGTTGATGTTGATGCAACTGCGGAGACACTAGTTTTAGTTCCTGTTTGAAAGCAGCCACAGCACTATTCAAGTCAACTATAGTTTTATCTTTCCCTTCCAGATCTAAGGTTAGTTTATGCAGCATAGCAGTCATGTCAACTTAAAAAGCTAAATCTTCGTTGCGATCAGAAGGCCGATCTTTAGAAGCCAAAAACGAAGTTAAGAAACCTATCATCACTCCTGCACAGGACAATGAACCCACAGATTCGGCCAGCCATTACAGGTGCTCCATCAATTGTTATAGATACAAGCTTACTCACTGGCAACTGTGTACTATTAACAAAATCACTGAAAGTCTGAAATATGTCTTCATCCCGTTTTCCTTTTATTGGTAGAATTTTCAGCAGTTGTTCTTTGGTAATCATGTCTTTAAACACCATTGTAATGAAAATGCATAATTGTGATGTATCGAGCACATCAGTAGACTCATCAAATTGTAATGAAAACAACACACACTCATGTATGTCTTTATTCAGTTGTTCACACAAATCCTCAGCCATAAATTTACAGCGCCTCATGACAGTGTTTCTTGATAACTGAACATCCTTAATAGAAGACAGTGTTTCAGACTTATTTTTGAAATTTTCAATCAACGAATCTGCTGCTTCTAAAAAGACCTCTTTGAATATTTCTTCATCTTGAAATTATTTTTTTATGCTTTGTAAGTACTCGACTCACCCTGAATGATGCAATGGTTGCTACCCTTGATTTGGAACTCGCGCCGGTAAAAAGAGTTTGTTGTCCAGTAAACTGTGATTTCAGTTCAGGAGCTTTCCTCTTTCTTAGCTCACTTTTGGGTGGGAAATCATGATCATGCTTATTGTGAAAACTTTTGAAACGCCTTTCAAGAATTTTTTCTTAGCTAGAGGTGGCGACGCATGGCAGATCAGACACACACTCACTTCAAATTATTCCTGGTAAAAAAAAATATTCTTCCTCCCATTCCCATTGTGAAAATGGTAAATTTTGGTCTTATTAGTACTTAGTCCAGAACTAATTTTTGGTTCAGTTGATGGCCAATAACCTGTAATTGGAAAAGAAAAAGTCGTACGTGAAGACGGGAATTACTTTTTTCCATGACTTTTCCGACGTGAATATAATTACTAACCGTAACAGCGTAACGTTCTTAACTTTTTTTTCATAATCAATTGTCGCAAGCTAGTGTGGACACTTCTGTCCACTCTTGGGTTGCGGCAAGAAATGTTGCTAAGCTAAAAAGTCAGTAATTCTCGTAATCATCCAAGACTGTTCCATAACAAAAGACAGCACCTCACACTTCCAAGTATTGCAGATGACTGAAAATTACTGTATTGTTGGTGACAAGTGTGTAGGCTCGTAGGGACAGGGTTGTCAAATATGATTCTCTCTCTAAACTTTTGACAAGACTCCTCAATACTGAGTCGAGTTTTACATTACCAAATTCATTAATATAAGGTTTAACGTATATCTGTAAACTTATAAAAGTAAATACTTGTTTACTTTTAGCCTACAATTGATGAAAACTTGCTGATCAGTTTCCTCACCAACCAGCCAGCACCCGACCTTTTGAACGTGAACACTCCTTATAAGGTTCCACTACATACAGCACGGATCAGTCGAAATTTCTTGTGTGTATCGTTCTGATGTGTCTATAATGAAAATCTATTCCCAGAAAAATCTAAACAAAAATAATATCCCAATGATTATGAGTAAATTTGAATATGATTTTTTTATGGCAGCTGGTCATTAAGTTTAACTCTGCCATGCGATCGACTAGAGAAGGGCTTGCGATTAACGGGTTGGCCACCCCTGGTTTAATATAACAGTATTTTTAAGTTTCTGGAAGCATAGGTAACAAACCACAAATGTAGCAAGTTCGTTGACTGTTTCAGGAGGGTTAGGGTTGACATTTCAAGAATTCACATTACACATAATGAATTCAGGTAATTTATTGTGAATTATAATGTCAGTGTGGCACTTTGTATGACAATGATCAATTAATATAAACTAAACTCGTGTACAGTACAGTACATCATAATCTGGACAACGAATATTCAAAGATCCTGGTTCATCTCTTCAAACAAAACTAGTCACAACAATCTAATCCTTAAGCTCTCAACACACATAATAACACAATTACACAACCAATGGTTACCTAATCTAATCACTAGAGCACTACTGATTTACAAAACATGAGTAAGTGGTTACCAAGTTTAACAAATGTATGTCTGCCTTGATGGAAGTCCGGGCAGTGTCTGACTCCTCAGTCCTCACCTGCAGCCCGAATGAGAGATCACAAACCCACCACTGCTTAGTGTGGAACTTAATTTGGCTCGTCCTCTACACAAGTCTCAACCTTTTTTAACACACTTGTCCTAATGCATCACATTAAATAGAACAATATCACAAACAATAATATAATATAGCAACAACATCAGATACAATATCATCTTATGTCAGTAAATTTTACCTTCAAAAACATTAAGAAATGCTAACATTAAACCCAACCACCAGATCGAGTGCGCATACCAACACATACGTAGGTAATCACTCAACTACTTGTAACAATACAGTTAAATGATTGGGGAATAGGTTTCTTGATTGACAAATAATATACAAGTAACATAAGTGATTCAAATATTATAAAGGGGGGGGGGTGTGTCTAACAACAGGGAATAGCAACAAAGTAACACTGCAAAAGTAAGATTGGCAGGGAGTGAACATAATGCTTAAACATGAGTTGTTGATAAATTTTACAATGGTTACGATTGGGCTGTTCTTACAGCGATCAGCACGTGCTGATAGGGGATGGATGGGGTAGTGGTGTTGTAGTGGACGTCTCCCCTACAAACTGCGTAGCAGCCCACCACCTGCTATCACATTCCAAAGTGCCGTTGCCTAGCAACGAAACTATTCACCGGCGACTTCTCGGGTTTTCCCAACATGACTCATAGCGGCTGCTGGGTATATAAGCTCAGTCTCTCCATTGAGACACATTCCGGCCTCACTTCTACAACAAGCAACACCTCCTCCTCCGCCGCTGCCTGGCGGCCCCTCGCTTCTCCTCGCCTGCCTGGCGGTCCTCGCTCCCGCCAGCGAGCATGTCCTTCTCTGAGCTTCCTCACCAACCAACTCTTATTCTGGCCCATCTTCCTGAACACGCAACACCTCCTCCAGCAAGCTCCTAGCTATCCAGCATTCATTCAACCAGGAGGCCAGCAACAGGCAACATCTTCTCTAACGAAGCTCCTGCACATCTACCTCCTTCAACACGCTACTCACCTTCGAACGTCTTCTACTGAGCAGCTCCCCACCACACGGCATCTCCAGCACCAGACTGTCTTCATATAACTTATATATTATACAAGAAAACCACATTAGAGTTTCCTTCCATCCTGAGTGCTAGACAACATTAATATCTCGATACCCCTACAGTGTCGAACAGCAATTTGCGGAAGAGGGAACTCAGGTGGAAGCAGGAGCTAGTGTGGAGGATATTACAGAAGCTTTTCCCAAAAATTTGCAGATGATGATAAGAGAGAGCCGAGAGGGTCAGTGTGTTGAGTGCTATTTGATAAGTGGAGTACGACGGGGAGAGTATAAACTTGCATTTCCTCTTTTGCACTTTTTCTAGGTGTTTACGTTGTGTGACAATAAGGGAGGAAAACCAGGCAGGGGAGGTAAACGTGAGTTTGGGAAGTAAGAATGTTGAGTAAACACTGGGGAGCTCAGGCGGAGGAACTCCGAGGGGCTTGAGTCGGCGGAGGAAGTGGAGACGGAAACTGGTGGATTTGAGAACTTCACTGACGTGTGGTTTCCACCTTTAGTTTGTTTTCTATAGTGACGCCGAGGAGCTTAGTGGAGTCTACAACCTGGAGTGTGCTAGGGCCTAAGAGGATGG
>NW_024716202.1:0-22987 GCF_018991925.1 Homarus americanus | reverse complement strand
TCGGCCTTACTTCGTTACATGTACTACCATTAGCCACTAGGAGTGTCAGAAGTGTACCTACTAAGTGTCAGAGTGTGCAAAGTGTCAGAGGTGTACTTAGTGTGTGTACCTGGAGTGTCTGCTGGGGTATTACCTAGTGTCTGGGGTGTACCTGGATTGTCAGAGATTTATATGTCAGAAAGTGTACCTAGCAGTGTCAGCGGTGCACCTATAGGAATGTCAGAGTGTGCCTGGGGTGTCAGAGATGTGCCTGGGAGTGTCTGGGGTGCGCAGGTGTCTGAGGTGTGCCTGTAAGGTGTGTCAGAGGTAGGGTGTCCCAGGAGTGCCTGGAATTGGCAGGGGTGTGCCTTGGGTGTGAGAGGTGTGCCTGGGGTGTCTGGGGTGTGCCTGGGGTGTCAGGGAGAAAGGAGGGTAAAAGAGTGCTTGAGGGGTGTCCAAGATGCAGTGGTGTCTAGCAGAGTGCAAATTGTCAAAGGTGTGCCAGGGTGTATCAGAGAATACCTAGGGTGTCAGAGGTGTACCTGTGGTGTCTGAGAGGTGTGCCTAGGAGTATCAGGTGTACTTGGGGTGTCAGAGGTGTGCCTGGGAGTCTCAGAGGTGAATAAAAAAAAAGAGCCAGAGGTACAGAGTGTCAAGAGGTGCTGCCTCCAGGGGTATCAGGGAGGTGTACCTGGGGAGTATCAGGTGTATAGGGTGTCCAGAGTGTGTGCCTGGGAATTATCAGAGGTGTGCCTGGGGTGTCAGAGTACCTGGGGATTGTCTGGGGGCACCAGAGGTGTCAGTGTGCAGGAGTCTCAGCCTATGGGTGTATCAGGTGTGCCTGGGAATATCGGAAGGTGTTCTTGCCTGGGAATATCAGGAAGTGTACCAGGGGGTGTCAGAAGTGTCAGGTGTACCTGGGGTGTGGGGGTGCTTGCAGGGAGTGTGTCATTGGAGTGCCTGGGGTGTCAGAGTGTGCCTGGGGTGTCGGAGGTGTACATGGGTGTCAGAGGTGTGCCTGGTATCGGCGAATTAATGCCTGGGGAGTGTCAGAGATGTGCCTGGGGTGTCAGAAGAGTGGCAGGGGTGTCTGCAGTGCCTGGGGGTGTCAGAGGTGTGCCTATGGGCGTGTGAGAGGTGTACCTAAAGGTGTCGGAGGGCTTTTGGGGAGTGTCTGAGAGATGTGGCAGGGGGTGTCAGAGGGAATGCCTAGGGTGTGTCAGGGTGTGCGTGGGAATGTCAGGGTGTGCCAGGGGTGTCTGGGGTGTACCTGGGTGTCAGAGATGTGCCAGGGGTGTCAGAGGTGGCAGGGGTGTCACAGGGTGGCTGGGGTGTGAGGTGTGTGCCTATTTGTGAGAGGTGTACCTAGGAGTGTCTGGGGCAGGGTGGCATCCAGAGGTGTCTCGTGGGGTGTCTGGGGTGTGCAGGGGTGTCTGGGGTGTCAGGGGGTGGGGTGAAAGTGTCAGAGTGTGTGCCTAGGGATGCCAGAGGGGGTTTCTTGGGGTGTCAGAGACATACCTGGGTGTCAGGTTTTGTCAAATTTAACACCTGGGAGTGTCAGGGTGTGTACCTGCAAGTGTCAGAGGTGTACCAGGGAATGTCAGTGAGAGGTGGGGAGGTGTGCCTGGGGTGTCGGAGGGTGTACCTGGGGTGTCTTGGCAGGGGGTGTGCAGGGGTGTCATTGGAGTGCCTGGGTGTGTCAGAGGTGTACCTGGGTGTGGAGGTGTGCACGTGGGTGTCAGAAGTGTGCCTGGCAGTGTGTCAGCAGTGTGGCACCTAGAGTGTCAAGATGTGCCTAGGAGTGTCAGAGTACCAGAGTCTGGGGTGCAGGTGTGCCTGGGCGTGTGGGGGAGGTGTGCAAGTGTCAGGTGTGCCTGGGGTGTCTACAGGATGTACCAGGGGGTGTCAGAGGAATGCCTGGGGTGTCAGGGGGGTGTGGCACTGGGGAGGGTGTCAGAGGTGTGCCAGGGGTGTGTCTGGGGGTGTGCACAAGTGTCAGAGATGTGCAGGGTGTCAGAGTGCCAGGGGGTGTCTGCAGGGTGGCTGGGGTGTGAGGTGTGCCTGGGGTGTGGGGTGTGCCTGGGTGTCTGGTGTGCCTGGGGTGGGGTGTGCATTAGGGGTGTCTGAGTGTGGGGTGTCTGGGGGTGTGCCTGGGGTGTCAGAGGTGCAGGGGGTGAAAGTGTCAGAGGTGTACCTGGGGTTTCAGAGGTGTACCTGCAGGTGTGCCTGGGGTGTCAGAGTGTACCTGGGGTATCAGCTTTTTCAGGGTGTCAGGAGTTGCCTGGGAGTGTCAGAGGTGTGCCTGGGGAGTGTCAGAGGTGTGCCAAGGGAGGTGGAGGGGTGTGCCTACTGGGGAGTGTCAGGTGTGCAGGTGTGTGCCTGGGTGTCAGGGTGTACAGAGTGTGTCAGGGAGGTGTGCCAAGGTGTCAGCAGTGGAAGTGCCTGGGAGTGTCGGAGGTGTACATGAGTGTGTCAGAGGTGTGCCTGGCAGTGTGGCAGTGTGCCTGGGGAATGTCAGACGTGTGCCAGGGAATGTCAGTAGTGCCTGGGGTGTGGCCATGGGGTGTCAGAGGTGTGCCTGGGGTGTCAGGAGGTGTGGGAGTGTCAGAGGTGTACCTGGGAGCTGTCAGAGGTGTGCCTGGGAGTGTCTGAGGTGTACACCAGTGTCTGGTGTACAAAGTGTCAGAGGTGTACCTGGGGGTGTCAGAGGTGTACCTAGGGAATCGGAGGTTTACCTGGGGAGTGTCAGGTTGTGCCTGGGGTGTCAGAGAGGTGTGCCTGGGGTGTGATGTGTGCCTGGGTGTGGAGGTGTGCCTGGGGTGTCCAGAGGTGTGCAAGTGTCAGGGTATAGGGTGTCAGAGGGTACCTAGAGTGTCATCAGTGTACCTGGGGTGTCAGCGGAGGTGTACCTGGGAGTGTCAGAGGTGTGCCTGGGGAGTGTCTGAGGTGCGCAGGGTGTCAGAGGTGCTGGGTGTCTGAGGTGTGGGTTTGAGGTGTGACCTATGTGGTGTGTGGTGTACCTGGCAGTGTCAGGGTGTGCCTGGGGAGTGTCAGAGAGAGATTACCAGGGAGTGTCTTAGGGTGCTGGGGGATTGTCAGAGGTGTGCCTGGGGTGTCGGGGTGTGCATGGGTGTCAGAGTGTAGCTGTGTCAGCAGTGTATATGAGTGGAGAGATGTGCCTGGGAGAGTCTGGGGTGTGCCTGGGGTGTCTGGTGTGCATGGGTGTCTGAGGGTGTGCCTGGGGTGTAGGTCCAGGGGAGTGTCACGGGAGTACCTGGGAGTGTGAGGGGAGGTGTGCTTGGGGTGTGAGGTGTGCCTAGGGTGTCGGAGGTGCCTGGGGAGTGTCAAGTGTGCCTGGGAGTGTGTGTCTTAGATGTGCCAGGGGAGTGTCAGAGGAATACCTAGGAGTGTCAGAGGTGGCACCAGGGAGTGTCAAAGGTGTGCCAGGTGTCTGAGTGTGTACTTGGGAGGTGTCAGGTGTGCCAGGGGTGTCAGAGGGAATACCTAGAGTGTCAGGGGTGTGCCTGGGTGTCAGAGGTGTACTAGGAGTATCGGACGTTTACCTGGGAGTGTCGGGTTGTACCTGGGAGTGTGGAGGTGTCCTGGGAGTGTCACAGGTGTGCCTGGGAGTGTCTACAGGTGTGCCTGTCAGTGTCAGAGATGTGCCACCTAAGTGTCAGGAGTGTATCTGCAGGAGTGTTGGACGTGTACCTGGGAGTGTCAGAGGTGTACCAGGAATGTCAGTGGAGAACTGGAGTGTCAGGGTGGCACTGGGGTCGGAGGTGTGCCTGGTCAGGGGTGTACCAGGGGAGTGTCTGTGGAGTACCTAGGGTGTCAGAGGTGTACCTGGGGTGTCAGAGGTGTGCCTGGGGTATCAGGTGTACCTGGGGTGTCAGGGGTGTACCTGGGAGTGTCAGAGGTGCCTGGGGTGTCGGGGTTGTACACTGGGAGTGTCAGTGGTGTACCTGGGGTCTCAGGAGGTGTAACTGGGAGTGTCAGAGGTGTAACTGCCGTGTATGTCAGAGGTGTGCAGGAGTGTCAGTGTGAGTACCTGGGAGTCTCAAGGTGTATGGGGAGTTATCAGAGTGTACCTGAATCATGAGGTGTACCTTGGAGGGTGTCCAGAGGTGTACCTGGAGTGTCGGAGGTGTGCCTGGGGTGTCACCAGGGTACCTGGGGTGTCAGAATGTGCCTGGGTGTCAGAGGTCTGCCTGGGGTGTAAGATGTACGCACCAGTGTCAGGGGGCGTGCCAGGGGTGTCAGTGGAATACTTGGGTGTCAGAGGTGCTGGGAGTGTCAGGTGTACATGTGGGTGTCATAGGTGTGCACCTGGGGAGTGTCAGAGATGTAACTGGAGTGTCAGAGGTGTATCTGGGAGTGTTGGACGTGTGCCTGGGGTGTCAGAGGTGTGCAGGGAATGTCAGTGGAGAAAGTAGGGTGTCAGAGGTGTACCTGGGGTGTCGGAGGTGTGCCTGGGAGTGTCAGGGTGTACCAGGGTGTCATTTGGAGTGCCTGGGGTGTCAGGGTGTACCTGGGGTGTCAGGTGTGCATGGGTGTCAGGGTGTGCCTGGCAGTGTCGCAGTGTGCCTGGGAGTGTCAGAGATGTGCCTGGGAGTGTCAGAGAGTGCCAGGGTGTCACAGGAGTGCCTGGGGAGTGTCAGAGTGTGTGGGTGTGTGAGGTGTACCTGGGGTGTGGAGGTGTGCCTGGGGTGTCTGAGATGTACCAGGGTGTCAGAGGGAATGCCTGGGGTGTCAGAGGTGTGCCTGCTGGGGTGTCAGGTGTGGGGGTGTGTCTGGGTGTAACTGGGGTGTGTTCATGAGAATGTGCCAGGGGTGTCAGAGATCACAGGTAGTGCAAGTGTAGGGGTGTGCCTGGGGTGTGAGAGGTGTGCCTAGGGTGTCTGGTGTGCCTGGGGTGTCAGGGGTGTGCGTGGGGTGTGGTGTGCCTGGGTGTCTGGGGTGTGCCTGGGGTGTGGGGGGTGCCAGGTGTGTCAGAGGTGTGCCTGGGGATTGCCAGAGGTGTGCCAGGGTTCTGGGGTGTTTGAGGGTGTACCTGGAGGTATCGAAGAGTTTACTGTAGGAGTGTCAGGTGTGCCTGGGAGTGTCAGGGGTGTACCTGGGAGTGTCAGAGGTGCTTGGGAGGTCAGAGGTGTACCTAAGTGTCGGAGGTGTGCCTGGGAGTGTGTCAGGGTGTGCCAGGGAGTGTCAGTGGAGTGCCTGGGGTGTCAGGTGTGTAAGTGTCAGAGGTATGGTGTCAGCGGTGTGGTGTGCCTGGAAGGTGTCAGGCGTGTACCAGGGAATGTCAGTGGTGCAAGATTTGTGAAAGGTGTGCCTGGGGTGTCAGAGGTGTGCCTGGGGTGTCGGAGGTGTGCCTGGGAGTGTCAGAGGTGTGCCTGGGGTGTCAGAGGTGTGCCTGGGGTGTCTGGGGTGTATAGGGTGTCTGGGGTGTGCCTGCAGTGTCAGAGGTGTGCCTGGAGTGTCAGGGGTGTGCCTAGGAGAATCAGGTTTACCTGGGAGTGTCAGGTTGTACCTGGGAGTGTCAGGGGTGTGCCTGGGGTGTGAGAAGTGTGCCTGGGGAGTGTGGAGGTGTCGCCTGGGGTGTCGGAGGTGTGCCTGGGTGTCAGGGTGTGCTTGGGAGTGTCGAGGTGTACCTGGGGTGTCATCGGTGTGTATGGGAGTGTCAGCGGTGTGGGGTGTCAGAGGTGTGCCTGGGGTGTCTGAGGTGCACTTGGGAGTTCAGAGGTGCACTTGGGTGTCTGGAGGTGTACCTGGGGTTTCTGGGGCACAGTGTGTGAGGTGTACCTGGCAGTGTCAGCCAGTGTACCTGGGAGTGTCAGAGAAGTACCAGGGTGTCATAAGTGCCTGGTCAGAGGTGTGCCTGGGAGTGTCAGGTGTGCATGAGTGTCAAGTGTGCCTGGCAGTGTCAGCGGTGCCTGGGGATGTCAGAGATGTGTATGGGGAGTGTCTGGGGTGTGACCTGATGGTGTCTGAGGTGTGCCTTAGGGTACCTGGGGTGTCAGAAGTGCCAGGGGTGTCTGGGGTGCCTGTGGGGTGTGAGGTGTGTGGGGTGTGAGAGGTGTGCTGGGTGTCGGAGGTGTACCTGGGAGTGTCAGAGGTGTTCCTGGTGTCTGAGGGTGTGCCTGGGTGTCTGAGGTGGCACCTGGGAGGTGTCTTAGATGTGCCAGGGGTGTCAGGAATGCCTGGGTGTCAGAGGTGTACCTGGGGTGTGTCAAAGGTGTGAGGAATGTCTGGGGTGTACCTGGGGTGTCAGAGATGTGCCAGGGGTCAGGAATGCCTAGGAGTGTCAGAGGTGTGCCTGGGGAGTGTCAAGGTGTACCTAGAGGGTATCGGACGTTTACCTGGGAGTGTCGGGTTGTACCTGGGGTGTCAGGTGTGCCTGGAGGTGTCTGGTGTGGCCTGCAGGAGTGTCTGGGTGTGCCTGGCAGTGTCAGGGATGTGCCTGGAGTGTCAGAGGTGTATCTGGGGTGTTGGACGTGTGCCTGGGGTGTAGAGGTGTACCAGGGAATGTCGAGTGGTAGGGTGTCAGGGGTGTACCTGGGAGTGTCAGGTGCACAGAGTGTGTCAGGGTGTACCAGGGAGTGTCAGTGGAGTACCTAGGGTTTCAGAGGTGTACCTGGGGTGTCAGAGGTGTAGGGGTGTCGAGATGTACCTGGGAGTGTCAGGGTGTGCAGGAGTGTCAGAGGTGTGCCTGGGGTGTCCCGGTTATGCCTGGGGTGTCAGTGGTGTACCCTAGGTGTAGAGGTGTGCCCCTGGAGTGTCGGAGGTGTACCTGGTGTCAGAGGTGTGCCTGGGGATGTCGGAGGTGTGCTAGTGTCAGTGTGCCTAGTGTCAGTGGTGTACCTGGAATGTCTGAGGGTGCAGAGTGCAGAGGTGTGCCTGGGGTGTCTGAGGTGCACTTGGGGTGTCAGAGGTACCTTGGAGAGTCTGGTGTACCTGGGGGTGTCTAGGGGTGTGCCGTGTCTGGGCAGGGTGTGCCTGGCAGTGTCTGGGGTGTACCTGGCAGTATCAGCGGTGTGCTGGGTAGTCTGAAAGTACCAGGAGTGTCACAGGCACCTGGGGAGTGTCAGAGGTGTGCCTGGGGAGTGTCGGGTGCATGGGGTGTCAGAGTGTGCCTGTGTCAGCAGTGTACCTGGGGTGTCAGAGATGTGGGGTGTCTGGGGTGTGCCTAGGAGTGTGCAGGGTGCCTGGGGTATCTGGGGAGCAGGGGGTGTGCCAGGGTTGCAGGGGTGCCTGGGGTGTGAGGGTGTGCCTGGGGTGGGGTGTATAGGGTGTCGGAGGTGTACCTGGGGTGTCAGAGGTGTTCCTGGGAGTGTCTGTGGGCGTACCTGGGAGTGTCTGAGGTGTGCCTGGGAGTGTTGATGTAGGGAGTGTCAGAGAATACCTACAGGTGTCAGAGGTGTACCTGGGGTGTCAGAGATTGTACCAGGGAGTGTCTGGGGTGTACCTGGGGTGTCCAGGATGTGCCAGGGAGTGTCAGAGATACCTGGGGTGTCAGAGGTGTACCTGGGGTGTGGAGGTGTGCAGGAGTATCGGACGTTTACCTGGGTGTCAGGTGCCTGGGAGTGTCGGAGGTGTGCCTGGGTGTCACAGGTGTGCCTGGGAGTGTCACAGGTGTGCCTGGAGTGTCAGAGATGTGCCTGGGTGTCAGAGGTGAACCTGGGATTGTCAGAGGTGTATCTGGGGTCTTGGACGTGTTCTGGGAGTGTCAGAGGTGTACCAGAATGTCTGTGGAGTACCTGGGGTGTCAGAGGTGTACCTGCCTGGGGTTTCAGAGGTGTGCCTGGGGTGTCAGAGGTGCCTGGGGTGTGGGGTGTGCCTGGGGTGTCAGGGGTGTGCCAGGGTGTCGGGTGTAGCGGTGTGAGGGTGTGCCCTGGGGTGTCTGGGGTGTGCCTAGGGTGTCTGGGTGTACCTGGGATTGTCAGGGTGTGCCAGGGAGTGTCAGTGGAGTATCTGTGGGGGGTGTACCTAGGATGTTGTCGGAGGTGTACATGGAGTGTCAGGTGTACCTGGAATTGTCATCAGTGCACTCTGGGTGTCAGAGGTCCTGGGAGTGTCAGAGATGTCTGGGGTGTCTGGAGTGTGCCTGGGGTGTCAGAGTACCAGGGGAGTGTCACAGGGTACCTGGGGTGTGAGGTGTGTGGGTGTGAGAGGTGTGCAAGGTGTCTGAGGTGTACCTGGGGTGTCAGGGGAGGTGAAAGGTGTACCAGGGTGTCAGGTGTGCCAGGGTATCTGGGGTGTGCCTGGGGTGTCAAGGTGTGCCAGGGTGTGTCAGAAGAATGCCTGGGGTGTGTCAGAGTTGTACCTGTGAGTGTCAGGTGTGCCTAGGGTATCGGAGGTTTACCTGGGAGTGACAGGTTTGAACCTGGGAGTGTCGGAGGCGGAACTGGCAGTGTGTACCAGGGTGAGTCAGAGAATGCCTAGGTGTCAGAGGTGTACCTGGGAGTATCAGAGGTGTACCTGGGGTGTCAGGGAATGTCTGGGGTATGCAGGGGTGTCAGTGGAAGTACCTGGGAGTCTCAAAGGGTACCTGGGTGTATCGGAGGTGTACTGGGAATATCAGGTGTGCTTGTGAATATCGGAGGTGTACCAGGAGTGTCAGAGGTGTACCTGGGAGTCTCAGAGGTGAACCAAAAGGTGTCAGAGGACCTGAGAGTGTCAGAGGAGGTGTACCTCGGGGAGTCAGAGGTGTGCCTGGGAGTATCCAGGTGTACCTGGGGTGTCAGAGGTGTGCCTGGGGTATCAGATTACCTGGAGTGTCAGAGGTACCTGGGATTGTCTGGGTATGCCAGGGGTGTCAGTGAATTGCACTGAGGTCTCAAGGTGTACCTGGGTGTGAGGTGTGCCTGGGAATATCTGGAGGTGTTCTTGGGAATATCGGAGGTGTACCAGAGTGTCAGAGGTGTGCCTGGGAGTCTCAGAGGTGAACCAAGAGTGTCAGAGGAGTACCTGAGGTGTCAGAGGTGTGCCTCAGGTATCGGAGGTGTGCCTGGGGAGTATCAGGTGTGTACCTAGGAGTGTCAGGTGTGCCTGGGAGTATCAGAGGTGTACCTGGGAGTGTCAGAGGTGTACCAGGTGTCAGTGGAGTACCTGGGGTCTCGGTGTACCTGGGAGCATTGGCGGTGTACCTGGGAATATCAGGTGTACCTGGAGATGTCAGAGGTGTACCTGGGAGTGTCGGGTGTGTGCCTCAGTGTCACCAGGGGTGCAAGTGTCAGAGATGTGCCTGGGGTGTGTCAGAGGTCTACCTGGGAGTGTAGAGATGTACCTGGGGTGTGGGGTGTACCAGGGTGTGGTGGAATGACTGTTGTCAGAGGTGTGCACAGTGTCGGAGGTGTACATGGGTGTCAGGTGTGCCGGGTGTCACAGGTGTACCTGGGAGTGTCAGAGATGTACCTACGAGTGTCAGAGGTGTATCTGGGAGTGTTGGACGTGTACTTGGGAGTGTCAGAGGTGTACCAGGGAATGTCAGTGGAGAACTTGGGAGTGTCAGAGTTGTAGCTGGGAGTGTCGGAGGTGTACCTGGGAGTGTCAGGGGTGTGCCAGGGAGTGTCAGTGGAGTACCTGGGAGTGTCAGAGGTGTACCTGGGAGTGTCAGAGGTGTACATGGAGTGTCAGAAGTGTACCTGGCAGTGTCAGCAGTGTACCTGGGAGTGTCAGAGATGTGCCTGGGAGTGTCTCAGGTGTACCTAGGAGTGTCTGATGTGTACCTGGGAGTGTCTTAGGTGTACTTGGGAGTGTCAGAAAAGTACCAGGGAGTGTCACAGGAGTACCTGGGAGTGTGAGACGTGTACCTGGGAGTGTTAGGGGTGTACCTAGAAGTGTCTGAGGTTTACCTGGGAGTGTCAGAGGTGTTCCTGGGAGTGTCTGAGGTGTACCTGGGAGTGTCTGAGGTGTGCCTGGAAGTGTCTGAGATGGCCTGCCAGGGTGTCAGAGGAATGCCTAGGGTGTGGGGTGTACCTGGGGTGTCGGAAGTGTACCAAGGGGTGTCTGGAAGTGTGCCTGGGAGTGTCAAGTGTACCGCAGGGGTGTGGAGGTACCAGGAGTGTCACAGGAGTACCTGGGAGTGTGAGAGGTTTACCTGCGAGTGTGAGAGGTGTACCTAGAAGTGTCTGAGGTGTACCAGGGAGTGTCAGAGGTGTACCTGTGAGTGTCTGAGGTGTACCTGGGAGTGTCTGAGGGGTACCTGGGAGTGTCAGGGGAGAACCAGGGAGTGAAAGAGGTGTACCTGGGACTGTCAAAGGTGTACCAGGGAGAGTCTGAGGTGTACCTGGGAGTGTCAGAGGTGTACCAGGGAGTATCGAAGGTTTACCTGGGAGTGTCAGGAGTTGTACCTGGGAGTGTCAGAGGTGTACAGGAGTGTCAGAGGTGTACTGGGAGAGTCAGAGGTGTGCCTGGGAGTGTCGGAGGTGTGCCTGGGGGTGTCAGAGGTGCACCTGGGGTAATGAAGGTGTACCTGGGAGTGTCAGGGGTGTACCAGGGAGTGTCAGTGGAGTACCTGGGAGTGTCGGAGGTGTACATGGAGTGTCAGAGGTGTACCTGGCAGTGTCAGCGGTGTACCTGGGAATGTCAGACGTGTACCAGGGAATGTCAGTGGAGTACCTGGGAGTGTGAAAGGTGTACCTGGGAGTGTCAGAGGTGTACCTGGGAGTGTCGGAGGTGTACCTGGGAGTGTCAGAGGTGTACCTGGGAGTGTCGGAGGGGACTTTGTTATAATCGATCAGGGTACTTTGTTATACTCGATTAGGGGACTGTTATACTCGATCAGGGAACTTTGTTATACTCGTTCTGGGGCCTATGTTATACTCGATCAGGGGCCTTTGTAATATTCGATCAGGGGACTTTGTAATACTCGTTCAGGGACTTTGTTATACTCGATCAGGGTTCTTTGTTATACTCGAGCTTGCAATTTTGTTATACTCGATAAGGAGCCTTTGTTATACTCGATAGGGTGCCTTTGTTATACTTGATTAGGGGACTTTGTTATACTCGATGAGGGGACTTTGTTATACTCGATCAGGTGGTCTTTGTTATACTCGATGAGGGGACTTTGTTATACTCGATCTGGGGCCTTTGTAATATTCGATCAGGGAAATTTGTTATACTCGATCAGGGGACTTTGTTATAATCGATCAGGGGACCTTGCTATACTCGATCAGGTGCCTTTTTTATACTTGATCAGGTGCCTTTGTTATACTCGATTAGGGGATTTTGTTATACTCAATAAGGGGACTTTGTTATACTCGATAAGGGGAATTTGTTATACTCAATAGGGGGACTTTTTTAGACTCGAACAGGGGGCTTTGTTATACTCGATCAGGGGAATTTGTTATACTCGACCAGAGGACTTTGTTATTCTGGACCAGGGGACTTTGTTATACTCGATCAGGGAACTTTACTATAAACGGACAGGGAACTTTGTTATACTTGTCCAGGGGACTTTGTTATATTCAATGAGGGGACTTTTTTAGACTCGAACAGGGGGCTTTGTTATACTCGATCAGGGGACTTTCAGTGGAGTACCTGGGAGTGTCAAGAGGTGTATCAGGGAGTGACAGAGGAGTACCTACATCCAGAGGTGTGCCTTGGGTGTCAGGGGTGTACAGGGGAGTGTCAGTGGGTACCTGGGAGTCTCTCAAAAGGGTGCACCTGGGGTATCAGGAGGTGTACCTGGAATATCAGGTGGCACCTGGGGAATGGAGGTGTACTTGGGGAGTGTCAGAGGTGTGTGCCTGGGGTGTCGGAGGTGTGCCACAGGGCTCTCTGCAAGTGCCTGGGACATGAATGTGTGCCTGTGTGTCAGAGGTGTGCCTGGGGTGTCAGATGCTGCTGGAGGTGTCCAGGGGTGTATCTGGGAGTGTGGGACGTGCACCTGGGGTATCAGGGTGTGCAGGGAATGGCAGGTGGGTACTTGGGGTGTGGGAGGGGTGGCACAGGGGTGTGAGGGGGGTGATGTGCCGGGGTGTCGGGAGGTGTGCCTGGGGTGGGGGTGTGCCTGGGGAGTGTCGGGAGGTGTACCTGGGAGTGTCGGACGTGTAAGCCTGGGTGTCAGAGATTGTCAGAGGTGTAATCTGGCAGTGTCACCGGTGTGCCTGGGAGTGTCAGAGGTGTACCAGGGAATGTCAGTGGAGTACCTGGGGCCTGTCAAATGTGTACCTGTGGTGTCGCGGGTGTGCATAGGTGTCAGAGGTGTGCCTGTGATTGTCAGGTGTGCCTGGGGTGTAAGAAGTGTGCCTGGAAGATGTCGGAAATTGTGCCTGGGGAGTGTCGGAGGTGTGCCTGGGAGTGTCAGAGGTGTGCCCCAGGGAGTGTCAGAGTTGTGCCTGGGAGTGTCAGCGGAGTACCTGGGAGTGTCTGAGGTGTACCTGGGGTGTCAGAGGTGTTCCCTAGGAGGGTCAGTTGCGCCCAGGGATGTCAGAGGTGCATGGAGTGTCTGAAGTGTACCTGGGGAGTGTCTGGTGTGCCTGGCAGTGTCTGAGGTGTACCTGGGAGTGTAGAGGTGTTCCTAGGAGGTCAGAGGTGCACTTGGGAGTGTCAGAGGTGCACCTTGGTGTCTGAAGTGTGCCTGGGAGTGTCTGGTGTGCCTGTGGGGGTGTGCCTGGGGTGTCAGCGTTGCACCTGGGGAGTGTTAGAGGTGGCATCAGGGGGTGACAGGGGCTTTAGGAGTGTCCCAGGGAATTGTGCCTTGGAGTGTCAGGGGTGTACCAGGGGTGTCAGTGGGTACTGCTGGGGTCTGGGTGTGCAGGAGTATCGAGAGGTGTGCAGGGGCATATCGGAGGTGTGCCTGGGAATATCGGAGAGTGTGCCTGGGGTGTCAGAGGTGTGCCTGGGGTGTCCCCGGAGGTGTACCTGGGGGTGTCACAGGAGTACCTGGGATTGTCAGATGTGCACCTGGCAGTGTCAGGGTGTACCTGGGAGTGCTCAGGATCATGCCTGGAAGTGTCAGGTGTATCTGGGAGTGTCGGGCGTGCACCTGGGGAGTGTCAGAGTGTACCAGGGAATGGCAGTGGAGTACTTGGATGTCGGAGGTGTACCTGGGAGTGTGAAGTGTACCTGGGGAGTGTCCCGGAGGTGTGCCTGGGGTGTGGGGAATTGACCGCATAGGGAGTGTCAGGGAGGTGTGCCTGGGGAGTGTCGGACGTGGCAAGCCTGGAGTGTCAGGGGTGTGCACCAGGAGTGTCAGAGGTGTATCTGGGGTGTGAGGAGGTGTGCCTGGGGTGTGAAGTGTGCCTGGGGTGTCTGGTGCTGGGAGTGTCAGTGTGTCTGGCAGTGTCTGCGTTGCCAAGTGTCCAGAGGTGTGCCAGGGAATGTCAGTGGAGTGCCTGGGAGTGTCAAATGTGTGCCTGGGGTGTCATGGTGTGCCTGGGAGTGTCAGAGGTGTGCTGGAGTGTCGGAGGTGTGCCTGGGGTGTGGTGTGCCTGGGGTGGAGGTGCACCCAGGGGAGTGTCGGAGGTGTGCCTGGGGAGTGTAGAGGTGTGCCAGGGGTTTCCGGGGTGTGTGCTTGGGGAGTGTCAGAGGTGTGCCTGGGAGGTTAGAGGTGTACCTAGGAGTGTGTCTGAGGTGTGCCTGGCGGTGTCTGGGGTGTACATGGTGTCTGGGGTGTGCCTGTGGTGTCAGCGGTGTGCCTGGAGTGTCGGCGGTGTGCCTGGGAGTGTTGGGGTGTATCAGGGAGTGACAGGCCTGGGGTGTCTGAGGTGTGCCTAGGGTGTGAGAAGTGGACTATGGGGGTGACTGGGGTGTGCCTGTGGTGACAGAGGTGTGCCTGTAGAGTGGCTCAGGGTGTGCAGGAGTCAGTGGAGTACCAGGTGCTGGGTGCCTGGGGTGTCAGGGGTGTACCTGGGGTGTCAGAGGTGTGCCTGGGTGTGGGGTGTGCCTGGGGTGTCGGAGTGTACCTTGGGTGTCGGAGGTGTGCCTGGGGTGTCAGAGGTGTGCTTGGGGAGTGTTGGGGTGTGCATGGGTGTCTGACGGTGTGCCTGGAGTGTGGGGTGTGCCTGGAGTGTGTGGGGTGTGCCTAGGGTGTCAGACGTGTGTCTGGGAGTGCCAGGGGTGCACTTGGGGTGTCAGGGGTGCCTTGGAGTGTCTGGTGTGCCTGGTAGTGTCTGGGGTGTGCCTGGCAGTGACTGAGGGTGTGCCTGTGGTGTCTGAGGTGTAACTGGCAGTGTCAGCAGTGTACCTGGGAGTGTCAGCGGTGCACCTGGGAGTGTTAAGGGTGTATAAAGGGGAGTGACAAAGGAGTACCTAGGGTGTTGGAGGTGTACTTATGAAGGTGTCAGAGGTGTGCATATAGCCCAGTGTTAGAGGTGTGCCTGGGAGTGTCAGAGAACTGCCTGGGGTGTCAGAGGTGTGCCTGGGAATGATAGAGATGTGCCTGGATGTCAGGGAGGTGTCTGTCTGGAGGTGTGGAGGCTGTTGCCTGGGGTGTGAGAAGTGTGCCTGGGGGGTGTCGGGTGTGCCTGCAGGGGTGTCGGAGGTGTGCCTGGCAATGTCAGCGGTGTACAGGTGTCAGGGCATGCAGGGAGAATGTCAGTGGGTACCTGGGGTGTCAAGGTGTGCCTGGCAATGTCAGCGGTGTGAGTGACAAGGGAGTGCCTAGAATTAGAGGTGTGCCTGGGGTGTCAGAGGTGTGCCTGGGGTGTTAGAGGTGTGCCTGGGGTGTCAAGAGGTGTACCTGGGAGTGTCAGAGGTGTGCCTGGGAGTGTCAGAGATGTGCCTGGGAATATCGTAGGTGTGCCTGGGAATATCGGAGGTGTGCCTGGGAGTGTCAGAGGTGTGCCTGGGAGTGTCGGAGGTGTGCCGGAGTGTCAGGGGAGTGCCTGGGATTGTCAAGGTGGACCTGGCAGTGTCAGACGTGTGCCTGGGAGTGTCAGAGATGTGCCTGGGGAGTGTCAGAGGTGTGTATCTGGGAGTGTCCGGAGGTGTGCCTGGGGGTGTGAGGTGTGCCTGGGGTGTCGGGTGTGCCTGGGGTGTCGGAGGTGTGCCTGGTGTCAGCGGTGTGCCTGGGGTGTCAGATGTGTGCCAGGATGTCACTGGAGTGCCTGGGAGTGTCAAGGTGTGCCTGGGAGTGTCAGAGGTGTGCCTGGAATCAGAGGTGCCTTGGAATCTCGGAGGTGTGCCTGGGGAATATCGGAGATGTGCCTGGGGTGTCAGAGTGTGCCTGGGGTGTCGGAGGTACCAGGGGTGTCAGAGGAATGCCGAGGGGTGTCAGAGGTGTGCCTGGGTGTCAGAGGTGTGCCTAGGGTATCAGAGGGTTTACCTGGGAGTGTCAGAGTTGTGACCTGGGAGTGTCGGAGGCGGACATGGGGAGTGTCAGAGGTTTACCTCAGAGTATCAGAGGTGTGCCTGGGGTGTCAGGGTGTGCCTGGGGAATGTCAGAGGTATGCCAGGGAGTGTCAGTGGAGTACTGGAGTGTCAAGGTGTGCCTGGGAGTATCGGAGGTGTACCTGGGAGTATCGGAGGTGTGGCTGGGAATATCGAGTGTACCCAAGTGTCAGTCGAGTACCAAGTCTCAAAGGTATGCCTGGGGTGTCAGAGGTGTGCCAGGGAATGTCAGTGGAGTGCCTGGGGTGTCAGAGATGTGCCTGGGGTGTCACAGGTGTGCCTTGGAGTGTCAGGGAGGTGTGCCTGGGGTGTCGAGGTGTGCCTGGAGTGTCAGAGGTGTGCCTGGAAGTGTCAGAGGTGTGCCTGGGAGTGTGAGAAGTGTGCCTGGGAGTGTCAGGTGTGCCTGGGGTGTCAGGAGGTGTGCCTGGCAGTGTCAGAGGTGTGCCTGGGGTGTCAGGGGTGTGCCAGGGGATGTCAGTGGAGTATAGGGGTGTCAAAGGGCACCTGGGGTGTCAGAGGTGTGCCTGGGGAGTATCAGAGGTGTGCCGGGAGTGTCAAGGTGTGCACCTGGGGTGTCAGAGTGTGCCTGGGGAGTGTCAGGGTGTGCCTGGGGTGTCAGAGGTGTGCCTGGGGTTGGCGGTGTGCCTGGAGTGTCTGGGGTGTGCAAGTGTCAGAGGTGTGCCTGGGGTGTCAGAGGTGCTTGGGGTATCAGAGGTGCCTTGGGTGTCTGGGGTGTGCCTGGGGATGTCTGAGGGGTGCCTGGCGGTGTCTGAGGTGTGCCTGGGTGTCTGAGGGTGTGGCTGGTGTCAGCGGTGTGCCTGGGAGTGTCAGCGGTGCACCAGGGTGTTAGGGGTGTATCAGGGGGTGACAAGGAGTGCCTGGGAGTCTCAGGGTGTGCCTGGAAGTGCTATAGGTGTGCCTGGGTGTCAGAGTGTGCCTGGGAGTGTCGAAGTGTGCCTGGGAGTGTCGGAGGTGTGCCTGGGGTGTCACAGGGTACGGGATTGTCAAGGTGTACCTGGCAGTGTCAGACGTGTGCCTGGGTGTCAGCGATGTGCCTGGGAGTGTCAGAGGTGTATCTGGGGAGTGTCAGGTGTGCCTGGAGTGTGGGGAGTGTGCCTGGGGTGCCAGAGTGTGCCTGTGTGCGGTGTGCCTGGGGAGTGTCAGATGTGTACCAGGGAATGTCAGTGGGTACCTGGGGTGTCAAGGTGTGCCTGGGAGTGTCAGAGGTGTGCCTGGGAGTGTCAGGGTGTGCCTTCAATCTCGGAGGTGTGCCTGGGAATATCGGAGATGTGCCTAGGAGTGTCGTGTGCCTGGGGAGTGTCGGAGTACCAGGGGTGTCGGAGGCGGACCTGGAGTGTCAGAGTTGTACCTAGGGTATCAGGGTTTACCTGGGAGTGTCAGGTTGTGCCTGGGGTGTCGGAGGCGGACCTGGGAGTGTCAGAGGTGTGCCTCAGAGTATCAGAGGTGTGCCTGGGGTGTCAGGGTGTGCCTGGGGAATGTCAGAGGTATGCAGGGAGTGTCAGTGAAGTGCCTGGGAGTGTCAAAGGTGTGCCTGGGGAGTATCGGAGGTGTACGGGATTATCAGGTGTGCCTGGGAATATCAGGTGTACCAGATAGTGTCAGTCGAGTACCTGGGAGTCTCAAAGGTGTGCCTGGGGTGTCAGAGGTGTTCCAGGAATGTCAGTGGAGTACCTGGGAGTGTCAAGGTGTGCCTGGGAGTGTCACAGGTGTGCCTGGTGTGTCAGAGGTGTGCCTGGGGGTGTCAGAGGTGTGGCTGGAAGTGTCAGAGGTGTGCAGGAGTGTGAGAAGTGTGCCTGGGTGTCGGAGGTGTACCTGGGGTGTCAGGTGTGCCTGGCAGTGTCAGAGGTGTGCAGTGTCAGAGGTGTGCCAGGGATGTCAGTGGAGTGCCTGGGGTGTCAAGGGAGTGCCTGGGAGTGTCAGAGATGTGCCTGGGGAGTATCAGAGGTGTGCCGGGGAGTGTCAAGGTGTCGCCGGGAGTGTCAGAGGTGTGCCTGGGGAGAGTCAGAGGTGTGCCTGGGAGTGTCAGAGGTGTGCCTGGGAGTGACAGCGGTGTGCCTGGGAGTGTCTGGGGTGTGCAGGAGTGTCAGGTGTGCCTAGGAGTGTCAGAGGTGCACTTGGGGTGTCAGAGGTGTGCCTAGGAGTATCAGAGGTTTACCTGGGGAGTGTCAGGTTGTGCCTGGGAGTGTCAGGCGGACTGGGAGTGTCAGAGGTGTGCCTACAGGGTATCAGAGGTGTACCTGGGGTGTCAGAGGTGTGCCTGGGAATGTCAGAGGTATGCAGGGGTGTCAGTGAAGTACCTGGGAGTGTCAAAGGTGTGCCTGGGGTATCGGAGGTGTACCGGGAGTATCGGAGGTGTACCTGGGATATCAGGTGTGCCAGATAGTGTCAGTCGAGTACCTGGGAGTCTCAAGGTGTGCCTGGGAGTGTCAGAGGTGTACAGGGATGTCAGTGGAGTACCGAGTGTCAGAGGTGTGCCTGGGAGTGTCACAGGTGTGCCGTGGTGTGTCAGAGGTGTACCTGGGAGTGTCAGAGGTGTAACTGGAGAGTGTCAGGGTGTGCCTGGGGAGTGTGAAAGTGTGCCTGGGGTGTCGGAGGTGTGCCCTGGGTGTCGGAGGTGTGCCTGGGTGTTGGTGGGTGCGGAGTGTCAGGGTGTGCCTGGCAGTGTCAGAGGTGTGCCTGGGGTGTCAGAGGTGTGCAGGGATGTCAGTGGAGTGCCTGGGGTGTCAGGGTACCTGGGAGTGTCAGAGGTGTGCCTGGGGTATCAGAGGTGTGCCAGGGGGTGTCAAGGTGTGCCTGGGGTGTCAGAGGTGTGCCTGGGGAGAGTCAGAGGTGTGCCTGGGGAGTGTCAGAGGTGTACCTGGGGTGACAGCGGTGTGCCTGGGAGTGTCTGAGGTGTGCCTGGGGTGTCAGAGGTGTGCCTAGGAGTGTCAGAGGTGCACTTGGGAGTATCAGAGGTGCACCTTGGGTGTCTGAGGTGTGCCTGGGAGTGTCTGAGGTGCCTGGCAGTGTCTGAGGTGTGCCTGGCAGTGTCAGCGGTGGCCTGGGAGTGTCAGCGGTGCCTGGGGTGTTAGAGGTGTATCAGGGGTGACAAAGTGCCTGGGGTGTCAGAGGTGTGCCTGGGGTGCTATAGGTGTGCCTGGGGTGTCAGAGGTGTGCCAGGGAGTGTCAAAGGTGTGCCTGGGGAGTGTCAGAGATGTACCTCAGGGTGTTAGCGGTGTATCTGGGAGTGTCGGACGTGTACCTGGGAGTGTCAGAGGTTACCAGGGAATGTCAGTGGAGTACCTGGGAGTATCAGAGGTGTGCCTGGGAGTGTCAGAGGTGTGCAGGAGTGTCATGGTGTGCCTGGGGGTGTCAGAGGTGTGCCTGGGGTGTCAAGAGGTGTGCCTTGGAGTGTCAGATGTGTGCCTGGGAATGTCAGGTGTGCCTGGGGTGTGAAGTGTGCCTGGGAGTGTCGGAGGTGTAGATGGGAGTGTCAGGTGTGCCTGGAGTGTCAGAGGTGTAGTGGGGTGTCAGGGGTGTGCCTGGGGTGTCAGCAGTGTGCCTGGAAGTGTCTGGGGTGTGCCTTGCAGTGTCTGGAGTGTGCCTGGCAGTGTCAGCGGTGTGCCTGGGGAGTGTCAGTGGTGCACCTGGGGTGTCAGAGGTGTACCACGGAATGTCGGTGGAGTACCGAGTGTCAAGGTGTGCCTGGGAGTGTCAGAGGTGTGTGCAGGGGTGTCAGAGGTGTACCTGGGGTGTGAAGTGTGCCTAGGGAGTGTGAGAAGTGTGCAGGGGTGTCTGGGGTGTACTGTGAGTGTCAGGGGTGTACCTGTGAGTGTCAGGGGTGTGCAGGGGTGTCAGTGGAGTGCCTGGGGTGTCAGGGGTGTGCCTTGGATGTCAGGTGTGCCTGGGGTGTCAGAGGTGTGCCTGGGGTGTCGGAGGTGTGCCTGGGGTGTGAGAAGTGTGCCTGGGGTGTCGGAGGTGTAGATGGGAATGTCGGAGGTGTACCTGAGTATCAGAGGTGTGCACTTGGGAGTGTCAGAGGTGTACCTGGTAGTGTCAGCTACCTGGGAGTGTCTGAGGTGTATCTGGGGTGTCAGAGGTGCCTGGGAGTGTCAGATGTGCACTTGGGAGGTCAGAGGTGCACCTTGGGTGTCTGAGGTGTGCCTGGGAGTGTCTGAGGTGTGGCTGGCAGTGTCTGAGATGTACCTGGCAGTGTCTGGGGTGTACCTGGCAGTGTCAGCGGTGTGCCTGGGAGTGACAGCGGTGTACCTGGGAGTGTTAGAGGTGTATCAGGAGTGATAGAGGAGTACCCAGGAGTGTTAGAGGTGTACCCTGGGAGTGTGAGAAGTGTGACTTGGGGTGTCTGGAGTGTTCCTGTGAGTGTCAGAGGTGTGCCTGGGAGTGTCAGGTGTACCAGGAGTGTCAGTGGAGTACCTGGGAGTGTCAGGAGGTGGTACCTGGGAGTGTCAGAGGTGTACCTGGCAGTGTCAGAGGTGTATCTGGGAGTGTCAGAGATGTACCTGGGAGTGTCAGAGGTGTATCTGGGAGTGTCGGAGTTGTACCTGGGAGTGTCGGAGGCGAACCTGGGAGTGTCAGAGGTGTACCTGGGAATATCGTAGGTGTACCTGGGAATATCGGAGGTGTACCTGGGAGGTCAGAGGTGTGCCTGGGGAGTGTCGAGGGTGTACCTGGGAGTGTCACAGGAGTATCTGGGATTGTCAGGTGCACTGGCAGTGTCAGACGGTACCTGGAGTCAGAGATGTACCTGGGATTGTCAGAGGTGTAACAGGGAATGTCAGTGAGTACCTGGGAGTGTCAAGGGTACCTGGGAGTGTCAGAGGTGTATGGGGAGTGTCAGACGTGTCCCTGGGAGTGTCAGAGGTGTACCAGGGAATGTCAGTGAATACTTGGGTGTGTCAGAGGTGTACCTGGGAGTGTCGGAGGTGCACTGGCAATGCTCAGCGGTGTGCCTGGGAGTGTCAGAGGTGTACCAGGGAATGTCAGTGGAGTACCTGGGAGTGTCAAGGTGTACCTGGGAGTGTCAGAGGTGTACCTGGGAGTGTCAGAGGTGTGCCTGAATCTCGGAGGTGCCTGGGAATATCGGAGATGTACCTAGGAGTGTCAGAAGTGTACCTGGGAGTGTCGGAGGAGTACCAGGAGTGTCAGAGGAATACCTAGGAGTGTCAGAGGTGTACCTGGGAGTGTCAGAGGTGTACCTAGGAGTATCAGAGGTGTACCTGGGAGTGTCGGATGCCTGGGAGTGTCACAGGAGTACCTGGGATTGTCAGAGGTGTACCTGGCAGTGTCAGAGGTGTACCTGGGAGTGTCAAAGATGTACCTGGGAGTGTCAGAGGTGTATGGGGAGTGTCTGACGTGTACCTGGGAGTGTCAGAGGTACCAGGAATGTCAGTGGAATACTTGGGTGTGTCAGAGGTGTACCTGGGAGGTCAGAGGTGTACCTTGGAGTGTCAGAGGTGTACCTGTTAGTGTCAGAGGTGTACCTGGGAGTGTCAGAGGTGTACCTGGGAGTGTGAGAAGTGTACTGGGGAGTGTCGGAGGTGCCTGGGCGTGTGGGAGGTTTACCTGGCAGTGTCAGGGGTGTACCTGGGAGGTCAGAGGTGTACCAGGAATGTCAGTGGAGTACCTGGGAGGTCGGTGTACATGGGAGTGTCAGAGGTGTGCCTGGGAGTGACGGCGGTGCCTGGGGTGTCAGGTGTACCTGGGGTGTGCCTGGGCGTGTCGGCGGTGTACCTTGGAGTGTCGGAAGTGTACCTGGGGTGTCAGAGGTGTGCTTGGGAGTGTTAGAGGTGTGCCTGGGGTGTCAGCGGTGTACCTGGGAGTGTTTGAGATGTATCTGGGAGTGTCAGACGTGTGTCAGGAGTGTCAGAGGTGCACTTGGGAGTGTCAGAGGTGCACCTTGGAGTGTCTGGTGTGCCTGGGAGTGTCTGAGGTGTGCCTGGCAGTTACTGAGGTGTGCCTGGCAGTGTCTGAGGGTGCCTGGCAGTGTCAGCGGTGTGCCTGGGAGTGACAGCGGTGTGCCTGGGGAGTGTTGGGGTGTATCAGGGGTAGGAGTACCTGGGGTGTTGGGGTGTGCCTAGGAGTGTGAAGTGTACTTGGGACTGTCTGGAGTGTGCCTGTGAGTGTCAGAGGTGTGCCTGGGAGTGTCAGGGGTGTACCAGGGGAGTGTCAGTGGAGTACCTGGGAGTGTCAGGGTGTGCCTGGGAGTGTCAGAGGTGTACCAGGGAATGTCAGTGGAGTGCCTGGGGTGTCAAGGTGTGCATGGGAGTGTCAGAGGTGTGACCTGGGAGTGACGGCGGTGTGCCTGGGGTATCAGAGGTGTGCTTGGGAGTGTCAGAGTGTGCCTGGTGTCACGGTGTGCCTGGGGTCTGAGGTGTATCTGGGAGTGTCAGAGGTGTGCCTGGGGAGTGTCAGATGTGCACTTGGGAGTGTCAGAGGTGCACCTTGGAGTGTCTGAGGTGTGCCTGGGGTGTCTGAGGTGTAGCTGGCAGTGTCTGGGATGTGCCTGGCAGTGTCTGAGGTGTACCTGGCAGTGTCAGCGGTGTGCCTGGGAGTGACAGCGGTGTGCCTGGGAGTGTTAGAGGTGTATCAGGGGTGATGAGGGAGTACCTAGGAGTGTTAGAGGTGTACCTAGGGTGTGGGAGGTGTGCCTGGGAGTGTCTGGGTGTGCCTGTGGTGTCAGGTGTGCCTGGGGTCAGGGGTGTGCAGGGAGTGTCAGTGGTGCAGGTGTCAGGGTGTGCCTGGGGTGTCAGAGGTGTACTGGCAGTGTCAGAGGTGTCTGGGGTGTCAGAGATGTGCCTGGGAGTGTCAGAGTGTGTCTGGGGTGTCAGGTTGTGCCTGGGAGTGTCGGAGGCGGACCTGGGGTGTCAGAGTGTGCCAGGGAATGTCAGTGGAGTGCCTGGGAATGTCAGAGGTGTGCCTGGGGAGTGAGAGGTGTACCTGGGGAGTGTCAGAGTTGTACTTAGGAGTGTCAGAGGTGTACTGGGGTGTCGGAGGTGTACCTGGGAGTGTCACAGGAGTATCTGGGATTGTCAAGGTGTGCCTGGCAGTGTCAGACGTGTGCCTGGGAGTGTCAGAGATGTGCCTGGGAGTGTCAGAGGTGTATCTGGGGTGTCGGAGGTGCACGGGAGTGTGGGAAGTGTGCCTGGGAGTGTGGAGGTGTGCCTGGGGTGTCAGGTGTGCCTGGCAATGTCAGCGGTGTGCCTGGGAGTGTCAGGGTGTACCAGGGAATGTCAGTGGAGTACCTGGGGTGTCAAGGTGTACCTGGGAGTGTCAGGGGCTGCGGAGTATCAGAGGTGTGCAGGGGAGTGTCAAGGTGTACCTGGGAGTGTCAGAGAGGTGTGCCTGCAGAGTGTCCAGGAGTGGCAGAGGTGAGGCCTGGAGTGACAGCGGGGTGCCTGGGAGTGTCTGAGGTGTACCGAGTGTCAGAGGTGTGCCTAGGAGTCTCAGAGGTACTTGAGAATATCAGAGCTGCACCTTGGGTGTCTGAGGTGTACCTGGGAGTGTCTGAGTGCACCTGGCAGTGTCTGAGGTGTGCCTGCGGTGTCTGAGGGTGTGCGGCGTGTCGCTGTTTGCCTGGGAGTGTCAGCGTTGCAGGGAGTAGAGGTGTCAGGGAGGCAAAGGGTACCTAGGGGTGTCAGAGGTGTACCTGGGA